>NW_005871398.1:923232-938793 GCF_000147115.1 Myotis lucifugus | reverse complement strand
TCAAGGGCGGGAACAAAAAGGAGGACATATGTAATACTCTTTGTAATACTTTGAAAAATAAAACAATTAAAAAAAAATAAAACACCATGTTAAGAAAATGGAACTAAGTTAATTCCTGAGAGACAGTATTTTACGACCACAGGGATACCAACCACAGTAGCTCATATGGAGTTATAGAAATGAAATGTATCTGAAGCCTGGTAACCTCTTCTTAGTTCATCTCTTCTTAACTTACAATTACCTTTCCTCTATTGGCAAACTGTTTGCAGAACAGTGTTCCTGGTTGCAAAAATGTTTTGTGTTTGAGTCATTTTTTTTTTCTACATATGTATGTGCATTATCTTGCCTAGATATACAGAGCACAATTTTGACAAATGAATTGATAGCAAAGTGTAAAGGTTTGATGTCTATCTTGCAGGGATGATTCCTGTTAAATTTATAAGTGAGTAGGAGAAGACACTTTTGGAACATTAACAAATATGTCATTTTATTGAGGAAAGTGCATGTCTATGTTTGTGTACACACACATACATATATACACACATGTATAATATATGTGCTTCTCTCTTTATATATATACTAGATGCCCAGTGCACGAAATTCATGCACTCAGGGAGGGACTTCCTTCAGCCTGGCCTGCTCCCTCTCGGAAAATGTCCGACTGATGGCTTAGGCCTGCTCCATGCTGGGAGGGGCCCTAAGCTGTCATTTGGACATTCTTAGAGCTAGCATGGAGGTGGGAGAGGCTCCTGCCACCACCGCTGCGTTTGCCAGCCATGAGGCTGCTTCTGGCTGAGCGGCACTCCCACTGTGGGAACTCACTGACCACCAGAGGACAGCTCCTGTGTTGAGCATCTGCCCCCTGGTGGTCAGTGTACGTCATAGTGACTGGTCAACTGGTAGACTATCTGCCCCCTGGTGGTCAATGCACATCATAGCGAGCAGTTGAGCAGCCTTAGCATATCATTAGCATATTATACTTTGATTGATTGAACAGACGACCTGACGACAGGAGGACTGGACACCTGGCATATTAGGCTTTTATTATATATGATTTTCAGGTATGAATAACATGTTGACAACACTGTTTCTGGTTACATTGAGATATCTTTAATTTAACAAATGCATAATCAGGCATCTATTAATTTTAATATATATCTCATTACTTAAAAATTACTTGCCTTTCCCTGGCCAGCATGGCTCAAGATTTAGAGGGTCCATCTGGGCACCATAAGGTGGCAGGTTTGATTCCTGGTCAAATGCACATAATTGGTTTAAAAGTTCATTCCCTGACCCCATGTGGAAGGCAGCCAGTTGATGTGTCCCTCTCACATTGATGTCTCTCTCTCTTCCTCCCCCTCTCCCTCCCTCCCTCCAACTCTCTCTGAAAAGCAATGGAAAAAAACAACAACAAAAGTCCTCAGGTGAGGATTAAAAAAAGAAGAAGAAAAATAATAAAAAATTACTTGCATTAATTTACTAAGGATTTTTTTTAAAAAATCACATTATATTAGTTTTCAAAAGCAAACATCATTGTATGGAGATGATAAATGACAAAGATAAAATACTTACTCTTCTGACAATCATAACCTCAGATGGTCACTTAATCCCCCATATCCTCAGAGTGACAAAGGCTGACCAAGAATGTGTCAGCGGAGATAGGTAGTTGTACTGCCAATGACTTATTTTTTTCTGAACCCTTACTCACACTCAAAGGCAGGATTTCTCTGAGTGTTCCAGCTTTAAAATATTTAAAGATTTTTATCAACATGATTTTGATCTCACTTTAAATCAAAGCAATGTTTTCTTGTACTCCCTTTAAGTAAAATGCTAAACAAACAAGCAAACAAATAATCCAATTATAAAATGGGCAGAGGACCTGACAGACATTTCTCTTAAGAAGATATATAAATGGCCAACAGATATATGAAAAGATGCTCAACTTCACTAACTATCAAGGAAATGCAAATCAAAACTACAATGAGATACCTCATTGTAGCCATCTCTTAAATTGGCTATTATCAACAAGGCAAGTAGTAACATTTGTTGGAGAAGTTGTGGAGAAAAAGGAGTCTATATTCACTGCTCGTGGGAATGTCAACTGGTGCAGCTACTAAGAAAAAATAGCATGGTATCTTCTCAATAAATTAAGAATAGAGTTGCTATATGATCCAGAATTTCCTCTTCTGGGTATCAACCCCTAAAACTTGAAAGCACTTATTTACAAAGATGTATACACCCCTATGTTCATTGCAGCTTTATTTATGGTGGCCAAGATATGGAAGCAAGCAAAGTATCTCTCAATAGATGATTAGATAAAGATGATGTAGTACATATGCACAATGGATTACTACTCAGTCATAGGGAAAGATGAAATACTGCCTTTTGTGACAACATGGACCTTGAGAATATCATGCTAAGCAAAATAAGTCAGACAGAGTCAAGTACCATAGGATTTCACTCATATGTGGGATATAAAACTGAGAACAACAAGTGAACAAACAAGACAAACACACAAAAAGTCAGACACAGATAACAGTATGGTGGTTACCAGGGGAATGGAGTTGGTGGGGGTAGTAAAGGGACAATATATGGTGACAGAAGATGATTTGGCTTTGGGTGGGTGGCACACAATGCAATATACAGATAATGTGTTATAGAAAAGTACATGTGAAGCCTATACCATCTTATTAACCACTTTCACCCCAATAAATTCAATTAAAAAATGAAAAGAAAAAGGGGAAAAAAAGCTAGAATGTGTAAGACCTCGTTTGGGTTTTTAGAGAACTTGAAGATATGATGATGCCTTTGGCATACTAGCACATTTAAATAAATAAACAAACAAACAAACAAACAAACACTCATGCCCTTGGTGACTCTGACTCAAAAGTGACTAAGAATTCTAGTGTGTAAATAACTTTTGGGATAAGAAACGCTCCTAAAGGCAGCTGTGGGGACTGTGTCCTTGGGGACAGAAGTAGACATGAGCATCAGAAGCAGGGAATGTGCAAAATACATCACCATAGGTCTTTAAAAATTAACAGGAAACAATTTTCCTTACTTACTAATTTTTATGAATACATTTTAATTATAAAATAAATCTGATAAAAAATAAAGTACATGTAAAATCAAAATGGCAGAGAAATAGATATTTGAATATGTACATTCATACATTTTTTCATATACATGTGGATATTTATTAAGCATATTTAAAATATAGGAGCAATTTATAAAAGTAAGACATAAAGTTCTATATTTTAGATTTAAAAACACTGGGAATGAAATATCACTTTAATAGTTAACAAAAGCTTTAGCATAAAAATTCCTATATATAGTTCTAAATTTATGCATGTTCCATTACTTTTTAAAACAATCTATGTTTTTGCATATTTTAAAAATTTTACTAAAATGGCTGCAAAGTAGTTATTTGAAGTTATGTATCTGACCTCTAGAGACACATACTTTTTCAGAATAATATGAAAACAGATTATTTATTAAGACATCACTGAAGATTTAATAGTGAAATGTCAATTGTTTGGTGTGGGAAAATTACCTTAGCTCCTCATACTCATCTTCAAATTTATTCCATTTATCCTAGCCTGTAAGAAATCATATCTATTGAGTATCTACACTAATAAAAGAGAAAGATGCAAATTGACCATACCTTCGCAACACCCACCAGCAAATCAGGAGTGACTATGAAAATTAACCCAACAAATATGGCTGGTTAATTTGCATATGCAGGTGCCGAGCATCCGGGGGCAGGATACAGGCATTCTGCACCGCCCCAGCCACTTTGGGCCTCTGGGCCGTGTGGGAAGGCAGAAAGGTGGCTTCGGGTCAGAGCGAAGGCAGAAAGCCTGCACCGGCCAGAGCGAAGGAGGTGCCAGCAGCCAGGGGAAGGAAGGCCCATTCTTGCATGAATCTTTGTGCATCAGGCCTCTAGTTGCAATATAAAATACCAAATTTTTGTATATGGAGCTAAATTTACTCCCTCATTTAAGTTTATGGATTGTGAAAGTGATTGATTGAGGGCTCAACATTTTCAGCACAAACCTTTGTGGGATATCTTAAACATACTTCTGATAAAATTACACACTTTACTGCTACCAATGTACATAAAGAGTCAAGAAAAACTAAACATTACAGAGCCATGTTTTTTTCCACAAGGTTCTCAATGCCATAGACCAGCCGTGGGCAAACTACGGCCCGCGGGCCGGATCCGGCCCGTTTGAAATGAATAAAACTAAAAAAAAAGAAGACCGTACCCTTTTATGTAATGATGTTTACTTTGAATTTATATTAGTTCACACAAACACTCCATCCATGCTTTTGTTCCGGCCCTCCGGTCCAGTTTAAGAACCCATTGTGGCCCTCGAGTCAAAAAGTTAGCCCACCCCTGCCATAGACTCATTAAAGAGTGGAAATGGCAATGTAAACATTGGTTATTTTAAACAAGTGTTTGAAATATGTAAAGTAACTAAAATTTTATTTAGCTAACTTCTACCTCACAGTGAATATAAAAGGATGTAACAGAGGAACTTCACGGGAAAGGCGTGTAAGAGCAGGAGATTTGAAGAAGGGTGGGTGGTATTACAACTTTGTGTATATTACTTTTAATACTATTTTTTCCCCATCTGATTGTCCTGGGCCAGGTTTGACTTTATGGCTGTCTGAGTAGGAGTATACCAATAGGCAAGACATAATGTCTATACCATTAAATTTAACAGTATGTATTTCTAAGTTGAGGGTAGGTTATAACTGTACCCATGTAGCCAAATTAGAGGTGACTCTCAATATTGCTCCCTTAGTAAATGGCAGGGATAGTGCTGTGATACTTTACCTCTCAAATCAGATGACAACTGACTGGAGGTGGGAGAGAAGAGAAGCTTTATCAAACTAGCTGTGATAGCCTGTCCTTTGGGTAAAGACTATACCCGAGACAGAAGTTCAAGTTCATTCATTATCAACATGAAGCTTATAAAGTCATGGAAGCATGCATATCTGGCCAGTAGGTGGGAGAAAGGGATGGTGGATCACCTATTGAATATTTGCATAGAGCAGGTCTGGAAATGGTGCACATCACTTCCACACTCATTCTGTCAGCTACAACATAGGTTACATAGTCACATCTTACAGGGTAGAAATATGTGAGAAAAATATGGCCTACAGTGTTTCCAGGGATGGCAACCAAAATATTTGGCAAAAACAGAAATTTCTGCCAGATAGTAAGCATAAATAACTTAGAATTTAGTTTTAATGGGGAGTGAAAAATTAAATAGTCAACGTTGACTGTAAGCAAGTCTAACAACAAAGTGAGAATGTCGATATGACTGGAGAATAGGTCATGCAGAGACAAATAATATTATAACTTCGGGTTTTCTGCCTAGTTATCCTTTCTTTTAATTGGATTCAATGACTCCTTTTTCTCCGCATCTTTAAGAGGAATGAAATCTTTTTAATTGTGTCATGGAAAGCTTGTTTCACTTGCTTGTTTCTCAGTGTATAAATAAAGGGATTCAACATGGGTGAAATGGATGTAATAAGGAGTGAAATCCCTTTATTTATAGCTACCTCATCCTTGGCTGAAGGTTTGACATAAATGAAGATGCAGCTTCCATAAGTAATGGAAACCACAATCATGTGGGAAGAACACGTGGAAAAGGCCTTTTTCCTTTGCTGGGCAGAGGGAAACCTTAGAATAGTCCTGATGATATAAATGTAGGAAAGAACCACACATATGAGGGTCATGATGAATGTCAACAAGGCACACACGATAACCATCTGTTCTATCAACCAGGTGTCTGAACAAGAGATCTTCAGCATAGGAGATGCATCACAGAGGAAATGATCAATGACGTTCGAATCGCAGAATTCCAGGCCCAGACCCAGACTGATTGGTGGGAAAATGATGATCAGTGCTGCTACCCAACAGGAGAAAATGACGTTCTTGCAGACTCTGCTGTTCATGATGGTAGTGTAATGCAGGGGTTTGCAGATGGCCACGTAGCGATCATAGGACATGGCAGCCAGAAGAAAAAATTCCGTTACTGCAAAGAGGTCAGTAAACAAGAGTTGACTGACACAAGCGTTATAGGTAATGGACTTGTCCCCAGATAATATGCTGTATAGGAATCTGGGAACACAGGCAGTTGTGAAAGAAATTTCTAAGAAGGAGAAATTTTGAAGGAAGAGATACATCGGTGTTTTTAGGTGGGAATCAATCAGAGTGAGGGTGATGATGGTTAGGTTTCCAGATATACTCAACATGTAGGAAAGAAATAGAAAGATAAACAGCAATATTTTCAGTGGAGTGTTATCGGTCAGTCCCAGCAAGATGAAGGTTGTTACTGTAGTTTGGTTTTTCATCCTTGATTATTTTGCCCATTCTGCTTCAAATAATAAGACTTTATATGAGGAACTCCAGAGTCCAGGTCATCTTATAACGTGAAGAGAAGTAAATCGGAGAGTCATTCCTAGCTCAGTGGGGAAGTAAGCATATCATACATGCCAATGTTTGATTACCCCTTTGTGTCACATAATCTGACTGCTATATTTAAATCACATATTCGCACTGCTGCTTCTAATTACAATTTAAATTTAATTGGTGTCTGACAAATCCTATATAATAAAAGGCTAATATTCAAATTGTTCTCTTGACCTGGAGTACAACTGGGAGTTCAACCAGGAGTTTGAACAGAGGGTGGGGCCGGCTGGCCAACCACCCTCAGCCCCTACCCTTGGCCAGACCCCACCCATGCACAAATTCGTGCACCAGGCCTCTAGTTATATTATAAACATCAATGAAAGCAAGTCCTAAAAATTGCTTTTGTGTGGAATATTCTAACTTCTTCCTACTTCCAAGAAGTGGCTTTGGATCCAGTATTCTGACTTTACCCTACTTCCTAACTCCAGAAATGCTTCTACCAGAAAAGTTCCTTAAAAAACTAACACAGGCCTTTGCTAAGAAAATCCTTGCATTAAAATCTACATGTGTATTAGCAATTAAACTGACAATGAATGCTTATCACATAGTTTATTCTGTTTCATTTTATCCAGTGGAGTTTCTCTGAGGTGTTTTTAAAACATTTTTATTGGATGCATGTTCTTAAAGGTTCATTGAAACCTGTTACAATCCAATCTTTTTGAGGGTTTCCTCACAGAAACTTTATATCAAATATATGTATTTTATATCATTAATATTAACCCTTGGCTATATTCTACTTCTACTGTTAGAATATCTATGTTTTACATTTTTATGCTTTTTAGGATATCCTAGTGCTACAAAGAAATCATCCCCCCCCTCCCCCTTACAAGCAGAAATCTGGAATTATCTACTCTGGTTATTAATTTCCTTTTAAATTCTTTTGACAGGGAAAACCCTAATGCCCTTTAACTATCTGCTTTGTTTCCTCAGAAAATTAAACATGGAGCTCCCATTTGACCCAGTAAATCCACTTCTAGGAATATATCCCAAGAAATCAGAAGCACCAATAAGAAAGAATATTTGCACCGTTATGTTCATAGCAGCACGATTTACAATAGCTAAGATTCAGAAACAGCCTAAGTGCCCATCAGCCGATGAGAAAATTAAAAAACTGTGGTACATCTATGGTTTCATTTTCCTCTAGATTTTGAGAGCCCTTTTCCCATCAAGGCATTATAGTTAAGACCAGAGCTTTGATATTGACTTTTTCTTATTTATTTTTTCAATTATTTCTTTCTAAACCCGCTTGACAATGACATATTTTCACTCCTCGTTGTATATATTTACTTCAAAATTTGTGACAGACAAATAAGGGAACATTTGAAGTATATGTATAGAGCTGAAGAGCAATATCTTGAATTTTTAATGTTTTGGGTCAGCCTATTTCAGCTTGAAATACACACTACCACCCATCATAAATATCATTTAGCAATATCAGGTTTAACAAGGCTTAACAATTTCTTAAATATACTTCAACATTCTCTATTAAATTTTACCTCTTCTCTGTCTTATTAACCACTTATACATCAACTCATGTGGTCTTTGCATCATTTAAACTGCTCTAGCCAACATCACCACCAGCCTCCCTCTTGTTTCAATAATTAAACAAACTTCAGACTTGATTTAACTCAAGTTCTCTTCTGCATATAAACCGTGAACTTATGAAAGTCTTTACAGCTTACTTTCTACCATCTCACATTATCCTGAATTTCTTTCTATCATTTTGTCTATTTTTTCCCATTCTCCTTCATAGCTCCTTTTCCTTTTCTAATTTGTTGGTGCATCTGAAATATTTTTTTCTAGGAAATATCTCTTTTACTCTGCCCTGTAGGAAGTTCTAATAAATAAGGTTATTTCAGTGGGCCAATGATCCCTACATTTACATCTGCAGGAATATGTTACAGTATTCTGACTGCAACTTATTCTTAGATATCTAGATCAGACTTAGATGGTTTGATCTTACACTTTTCCTTTTTTCAATCTGAAAGTCCTTGAGCAATTTGATTAATTTCTTTATCTTGTGTCATTTATTTGTGTGTGTAAGTGTGAAAACTTCAGATAAAATTATATGTACATCTTAAGGTTATAATGAAAAATTTAGATAATATAGATAAAATTTGTACAACTGCATCTGGAATTTGGTGACCATTCATTACTATTCAGTATTGGGCGTTCTTATTTTGTTATCTTATGATTTCCTATTGAGAGTCCTCTAGATGTGCATATTTAAAGATTGTTAATGTGGCACTCATGACTGTGTTCCCTTCCCTGTCAACAATAAGTCTGGTTTAAAAACAATATTTATTGTTCTTTTATTTTACTCTGATATTCAGTTTTCTGCAAGTCCTGCTATTTCTGTTATCTTTTAATTTGTTCCTTTTATTCTCTCACTCACAACACTACTTATACCCTCAGTGTCTTTATCTCATAGCTGAAATATTGCAGAAACATGTTAACATATGATTCACATATATCTTTGCTTTTCCATTTCAGTATTTTAAAATTAATGCAATCAGAATCATTTTTCTAAAGCCCAGATGTGATTAACTGTCCCCTATGTGTTGTGGACAATATTTGTGAACTGACATTTACCCCATACTATGTATTTCTCTGAAACTCTTGATCTACCTCTCAGTTAAATGGACGTTAATTAATGTTGGCTTTAGGTAAGAGTTGAGAGGAGGAAAAAAAGGAATGCATTATTGGGTTTGAGTTTAAAATGCATCAAGCATTTAGGTTGATGAAATATTCTAGGCAATAAATATTTTATTCAGAGTAATGAGTAAGAACAAAATTTCTCATCCTTAGAGAATTTATAAAATTTCTTTATCAGGGGATAAGAGAGTTGAGGAATAGGTAAGACAATTTAGTGGTTCTGAATAAGATCTCGATGTTTGAGGACCTTTACTGTCTTCCACTAACATGGAGCAGGAATAGCAGAAAGATAGAAAAATGAGATAGATTTCTGCAGTTACTTCTCCTTGTAGAGATCTAAGGGGAACAATAATTAAGTTGCTCCTTGAACACATGAAATAAAGACTTAGAAATTTACATAGTCTTCCCATTCTAAGATTGGTATAGAATTAGCAAAAGGGTGTTCTCCTATCTTGTGTGACATGAAACTAAAGACAAACCTTAGATATTTCACAAATTTTCCTGCACTGCAATTTGCCACAGTAACACTATCAGTGTCTTATAACTTATACAGAGAACTACTAGAACTTAAGAGTAATATGGGCAAGGGAAACAAAAGATCCAAGGCTGTGATGCACATGAATAGGTGTTTGAGGACCAGAACAGAGGATGGATACTGACATCTTTACTTCTTATCACATGGAAATGATGTAATTGTTCCAGAATCAAGTTGAACCTGGGTTGAGGGGGGCAGCACAAATGCATGAAGATGATTCACTAGAGTGAGGTGGTGGAATTTGGTAGGAAGGGAAGACTGATATCATGTTAAGGAAAAATATTTCTTTTTTTAAAGTGAAATGGAGTTTTGTAACTGAAACATTAATTTTAATTCTTTCAATCACTTTTTTTGACCTCATTATAAAACTTAAGCTTCTTAGTTAGCATATGGAGAACTTTCTAATATTTCTGCTATCAGTCCACAAAATTTCCCTCATTTCTTGTTTTTTCCTACTCGGGTACTTGCATTGGCTACAAGCAAGAGACAGTATATCATAGTGACTAAGAGTATGACCTATAGAGTCGGGCTGCTGGTGTCATTTCTCCTGATTCAATTTGCTTCCCTAGGCTTATCTACTAGCTGTTTCCATTAACGACGATGCTTAAAATTACCTGTGGAATTTCTCAGTTGCTGGTCCTTTTGTTTTTACAGATCTCTACACTTGTAGTCTCTTACTGCTCTATCCCTATTTTAAGTTTTGGTTTAGGTAATTCCATGAGGAATCTATCTATAACTTTTTAAGATTGATGTATCATTTCTTCTTACTATTCCCATTGTAGAATGTGATTATTTTTTTATTATTCTCTGATGACTAAATTGTCAAACTATATAAACAAATTTTATTTTGACATTATTTTGTCCCAAGCAGCAAGCTTATATCCAGGGCATAATAAGAGTTCCTTAAAAGTTTGTGGAAATAATGAGAGAATGACTATCATATTTGCCATATTTTTTTAACATGTGTTTTAAAGGTATTTTATTCTCTGGAATAAGACTGTGGAGTTCTCATTTCCCTATTCTCTTCGGGCTCAGTTTCCTCCATGATATTTAGCTCATGGAATCATTGTGATTGTTGATTGCTATAGTTCACCAAAGTGCCTGGGAGGTAGTCAGTTAAAGCTTTCTCTCCTTTCACTTCCTCCTCCTCCCTCCCATCCTATAACCTGCTGTAATACTTATGCTAATGTGTGAGGGCACTAATCAGTGACCACTACACTATTGTTTTTTCTGCATCCTTTTGTTTGTTTGTTAATACTCATCATAGAATATTTTTTCCATTGATTTGTAGAGAGAGTGGAAGTGAGGGAGGGGTAGGAAGTGAGTGAGAGAGACACATGAATTGGTTGCCTCTGGCAGGTGCCCTGTCTCAGGCCTGGGATGAACCTGCAACCCAGATACCACCCCTTCACCAGGAATCAAACCCCAGGCCCTTCACTCTAACCGCTGAGCAACAATGACTAGGACAGTTCCTGCATTCTTTATAAAGCTTGTGAATTTTGGTGCCTCTTATAACCTGTTCAATGTCCTGTGAAGAAATGCTAAGGGCAGAGTTTAGAGACTGCAATTTTGAACATGAGGCAATAGGTACTTCACATTTCTTTCTCAACCCACATTAACACTAATTACATGGGCAGGTATTTCCGTTTGTAAATAGCTGCAAAGAGTGAAAGTCTTTGGTTTTCTCTGCATTTCAAAGAGAAAAGAATTTTCCATGAGAAATTTAACTAGTTTGGTATATTAATGGCTTCACTTATTTCTAGCAATATCTCTACCCCATAGGAAAGCTACAGGTGTGTTTTCCTAAGGTCTGGTGAATTGAAGGTAGTTATTACAATCAAGGCAGTAACAAATATCAGCATTAGAGTGCTAGAGACAAAAAATTACCTATGGTTTACAGGCATCTCTGCAGAAAAGGAGCACTAATCTAGGCTGAGAGGGATAAATAATTAGCTGCTAACAGGTACCTTTTTAGATAAGGTCCTATAGAAATTGACCTTTTGAACCAAACTGAGAAAATTCATAAGCTCTCAATACTTCACTGTGTCATTTTAACTCAGAGCATTGTTCCATTCCTAAACTCTCCTCCCTTTCCAATCTCCAATACTTAACTTTTGTGATCCCAAAATTTAAGTGAATGTTCCAGTAGACCATTTTGATTCAAGTGAATTTTCTATTTATTATATTTAAAGGAATATTTGCAAATAAAATGAAATCATTGATTTCTAATAACAACATTTCTGATAATATGTATTCTATATAATGTTGCTATAAATACTCATGCATTCATTCAGAAGGTATTTATTGAGAATCTATGATATGACAGGTAGTGCTACAAACATTAAGGATAAAGAGTAAGCAGGTACTGACCCCTCTCTAGTGATGCAGGTAATAAATATTTCAAATGAACATAATTCCTTCAGATTTCTTTTTTATAATACAAACTAACATTAGAAATAACTATTTCATTTTTCAGAGACACCCAATATTGGCATCTCAGATTTTAAGCAGATTAGTCATATTTTCCAGGACTAAAGAACTAGAAATTTGAATGACAAAAGAAACTGAATTACCAAACAAAAACCTACTTACTCTTAGGGAAGGTAATCCTGGCTTCAGTAGACTGTGTAATCCTGGTAGTTCCAAGGTCAAAGTAAAAGTATAAGTGGGGTCAGTTCATGTGCCCAAATGCTCCTTTTATGAAGACATACACATTCATGGATAATTTGTTTTCTAGTAGAAAGTGCCAAAAGACTCTCACTAAAGATTCTATTTCACTTTAAACCTAGGGAACAATTTCTTATATCAGAAATCTGATATAAAATTCATGTATTTTAAATGTCTGAGAAATATAAGGTAATTCTTAAAGAAGATTTTGAAAAAATTGATTTCTGTTTTCTCTGGGAAAAGATTTTTACACAGTGAAGGAAGATTAAGATGACTTTTATAACCTCAGACTCCTATGGATGTACAGGGGCCCTCTGTGTGGATAGTAATGGGCCCTTATGACCAAGTTCAAACATGACTAATGATTTTAATATGCACTGAATTTTGGCAAAATACCTAGAGGGAGCAGTGGGAATAGTGTCCTTGGAGACAATAAGATGCAACAATTTTAAGAGCCACATTCCAAGTGCAGAACAATAATTGTATGATGACAAGATTTCTGGCTAGTCTTCAACCCATAGATAACAAAGTGTTAACAAAAGACAACAAAATTGCTTTGTCTGCATTTTCTATGAAAACAAAAATTCTTGAAAGTGGTATAGAGACAATATCTAATCCGACAACTGTACATACTTTCCCTGGGTAAAAATATATGTTTGTATCACAATTTTTCTGTATTGTACTCTTTTTACGTGTAAGCCATTATCTAATAAAGCTTCCCATAGTTCATCATTAACATTTATATATTAAAAATCTCATTTTTAATAAACATCATTGATTTTTTCTGTTTAAATGATCAGAAGAGGAATTTCTGATGTAAAACCCACTGACCTATTAGAATTTTGAAGTGTATTGCCACATTTTGCTCCCAATGTGTAATACCGCATTATATGCACACCATGTTTGGTTCTCTCTGTGTCACTTTTTGCATGGTGGGATCTGAAGGAATCCCACACTTATTCCTTGCTTGAGTTTTGAGTCACCAAGAGAACAAAAAGTAGGCAAGTGAAGGGATTTTAAAATACCAATTTTATTATAGATAGAAATATTTAAAACGTGGCTTTGAACATCCTGAGAAGAACCTCCGGAGTTAGCCATATCTCTCAGATAGACAGTTCTAGAAACCCAACTCTACCCCACCACTTGGGGCAGAGCATTTGTTTCATGAATTTAAACAGAGTGACATCTATCTGTAGATAAAACAATATGAAACAGGAGAGGGAATATTGTAGTTCACAATCCACCTGTCGGGTAAGTCTATTTACAACCCCAAGGGAGAGATAGTAGGTGAGTGCGCAGGAGGTTACACAAATCAATTATTGATAAAAATCCTCCAAATTTTAGAAATAAATCAGAAAGTGACAGTCTGTCTTTACCATGTCATGGTTTAACAGGGCCGTCCAATAATTAATTATGCAGGAAAATGCACAGGGATTTGACGTGGCTATGTATTTTTGCTTAAACTCCAGCCACTGTGAAGTGATACATTAACGGTAGATTTGTGTTCAGTAGAAAACATATCCTAAAGATCATAGTTTTAGGGCACTATTGGATATTAATTAGCCATTTGAATATCTATCAGATACTGCACAACAGTCTTCTTTTTTTAAAAAAAATTATCTTTATTATTGAAACTATTATAGATGTCGCTCTTTTTTTCCCCATTGACCCCCTCTATTCCAGCTCTGCCCACCCTTCAGGGTTCATCACGCTATTGTCTGTGTCCATGGATTATGCATATATGCATATAAGTTCTTTGGTTTATCACTCTGCCCTCCCCCTATCCCCTACCTTCTCTCTGAGAATCATCACTCTGTTCCATGCTTCTATGTCTCTGGATCTATATGGTTCATCAGTTGATTGAGTTCATTAGATTCCACACATGAGTGAGATCATGTGACACTTGTCTTTCTCTAACTGGCTTCTCCTAAGAACACATATAAATGGCCAACAGATATATGAAGAGATGTTCAACTTCACTAGGTATCAGGGAAATGCAAATCAAAACTACAATGAGATACCACCTCACATAATAGCCATATGTTAGAATGGTTATTATCAACAAGGCAAGTAATAACAAGTGTTTTTGAGGTTGTTGAGAAAAAGAAAGCTTTGCTCACTGCTGAATGTAAACTGGTATAGCCACAGTGGAAAAACAGTTCAATTTCTCAAAAATTAAGTGTAGAGTTACCATATGATACAGAATTTCTTATGGATATCTACCCAAAATCTTGAAAGCATTTGTTTTCAAAGACATATGCACCCCCATGTTCATTGTAGCATTATTCACGATGGTCAAGGCATTGAAACAACAAAAGTATTTTTTGACAGACGGTTGAATAAAATGATGTGGTATATATATACAATGGATTACTACTCAAGCAAAGGGAAAGATAAAATACTTGTGACAACATGAATGGATCTTGAAAATATCATGCTAAGCAACATAAGTTAGACAGAGTCAAATACCATAAGGTTTCACTCATATGTGGGATATAAAACTGAAAGAACAAGTGAACAAACCAGACAAACAACAAAAACTCATAGACACAAAGACAACAGTATGGTGGTTACCAGACGGAAAGGAGGTGGGGGTGGGGTAGCAAAGGAACAAATTACTGAATATGGTGATGGGAGATGATTTGGCTTTGGGTGGTGGGCACACAATGCAACATACAGATCACATTGTATAGAAATGTACTCTTGAAACCTATACAATCTTATTAACCACTGTCACCCCAATAAATTTAATTAAAAATGAAAAGAAAAAAGGGGGAAAAAAAGCTAGAGTGTGTAGGACCTTTTCTTGTTTTTTAGAGAACTTGAAGATATGATGCCTTTGGCACGCTAGCACATTTAAAAAAAATGTACTCAGTCTATAAATAAGTAAATAAATACTCATATCCTTGGTGACTCTGATTCCAAAGTCACCAATAAATCTAGTGTGTAAATAACTGTGGGGGTAAGAAATGTCCTAAAGGCAGAAGTGGGGACTGTGTTCTTGGAGACTGATGTAGACATGAGCATGAGAAACAGGGGATATGCAAACTACATCACCATAGGTCTTTTAAAATTAATAGGAAGTGATTTCCCCTATTTATCAATTTTTATAAATACATAATTTTTATTGTAAAAAATAAATCTGATAATAACAAAGAACATACATGTAAAATCATACATTATATAGAGATCGCTATTGCTAGTATTTTGAATATGT
>NW_005871398.1:914290-923132 GCF_000147115.1 Myotis lucifugus | reverse complement strand
TCTCGACCAAAGGTTAATAAAGGAATCATATCTATAATTTAGACTTGGGATTCTTTTAATTTTTGTCCAAACGATTTTCCTTTGGCTTATTTGACACCATATGTGTTTTCATGGGTGTCTTGTTATTAGCATTATAAATGAAAAAATTTTTCTAGATGTAAATTAGTTACAGGATATTTTTCCTTACATGGTATTTTTCCACTATCTTTCCACTATCCCCCCCCCTTTTTTTTTAAATTTAATTATTAGGAGGCTTTTGGAAATTTTATAATGCAGTCTTGATAACTTTTAATTTTAATTTTTGTATAAAAATATGACTGCTTTAGGTTTATAGTATGTTAATATATCTATGAAATGAAAATTCTGATTAATACTTCTTGAGCTAGTTTTAATTAATCTTAAAATTTGACTATTATTTTACTGTCAAATTTAATACTTTAATAACAATCTTAGTTTATACTGTAAATATTAATGGAAAGGATTATTTTGCATCCTTGAGAAGGCCCTGAGCATTCCTGGTGTTAAGCTGGATTTAGATATAGGGTAGTTGCTGTTAGTCAAGTCTCTGTTATCTGGGTACCGATTTCGGCTGGACTAAGTCTCTTTCTGTTGTCTAGGTCCCGATCTGAGCTGGGCATGGGAAGCGCAGCAGCCATGGGGGCAGGAGACCTTCCTCAGAAGGGGCGAGTGTTCAAGCCCCTGCATAGTTGGGGGGGTGAGGATCTCTGCCCCACCTCTGTTGACCCCCAAGTTCTCCCCTGAGGCCCCCTGCGACTGTGCCTGTCTTAGGTCGCCCCTCCCAGAGGGGTCTTACCCGTCATTGACTACCAGCCATCCTCTGGGGCCAAGCAGGGTGATGTGAGGTTTAGTTCTGTCTCCTTGGTAGCGTATGCCCCTGTGGCCTCCATGCCCAGTAACTGCCTTTGGATCCCCTCGGCTGCTGGCGGGGCCCCGGCATTGATCATGGGGAACCCAGGTTTGTTCTCCAGAGAGGGCCCAGCTTATGCTATTGGGCAAGAGACAGATCTATGGTACCAGCCAAAATGAGGCTTCAACCTCAGTATGAACAGAGAGCTTAGGCAACAGTTGTAGGCAATTGGAAGAGGGACCCCCTTGGCAAAAAGGTCAAGAGAGGTCAATATAGAATGCTTAAGTGCCTTCCCAGGGGGCCTTCCACACAGTGGAAGGGATAAAATCCTTTCATGTTCTTATTAAATTGCTGCCAAACAATTAGTTTGTAAGTTTGTTTGGAATAAATGTATAATTGTTGTAATGTACCCCACGAATCACAGAAGGACGCCTCAAGAAGTCGAATTAAAGAGTCATATTTATTGCAATCCGGGACTATGAGGGGACATTCCCAAATCTCATAGCAATAAGATGGTGGCAAAACCAGACTTATATAGGCAAAAAGCACAAAGGTATTGATTACATCCCAGGGTTTGGAATGAGGCACCTGGCTCGCAAAAAAGCAGATTACAGAAGCAGAATTAAGCATGTTAATTACAGTTTCGGGTCTCGGGGTCACTGAATTGACAGAAATACATTATCTAGAGCCTTTGGGTAACCTGGGTTAAACTTAGGCATGTTATCTAAATTACAGTTCTGGGTCTCTGGATCACTGAGTTGATAGAAACACATTATCTAGAGCCATCGAGGCAATTTAGAGTAATTGCACTGTCCTGGTCTTAGGACCACTGAGTCAACTGGAACGCACCACCTGTGGCCACTAAAACAATTTAGGGTAATTGTGCTGTCCTGTTTCCCAGGTACAGAAGAATGTGCTTCGATAACCAGTAGGATCACAATCAATGGGATAGTCATTCAATCAATAAGGCATTCAATCGAATGGGATGACTTATACAATTTAGAAAATCAAAGTAACCTGTCCATTGTTAAACAAAGCAAATAGGTACCATACTTCATTATATGCTGTTGTAAAATATTAAAAATTATTAATGAGCTTTTGTTATTTTAAATTATATCTTAAAATTCTACTGTTGTATTTTAAGAAATACTAAATAAGATAACTTGTTTTGCCCTTTCTTAGAGGCAAAAACTTAAAATATATATTTATTAATATTTATTTGATATAGCTTTCTATGTGATTTCAAGTATATTAAATTGGTTTTATTAAAAAATCCTTTAAGAAGAGAGAATAAACTTTTGAAAACATTTCAGGGCCCATGAAATGTCCTAAAGTCATTCCTTGATTATAGTTTTGAAATCTAACTTAAAAGAGTATTAAATATATATGTGTATATATAATTTAAAGATTATATACCTTTTATAATTATTAAGAGATATCAATTAAATTAAAACTGATCTTTGTATTTAAAATTTTTGGTTGGGATAACAGAATTTATCCTCTTTTTTCAATTAGACAAATGTTGAAATTTTATTATAATTATATGATTTCTCCTAGTTTATTTAACTAGAACTATAAACTCTTAGCTGGCAAGTTAAATATTTAGCATTTCTCAATCAGTAACATTTTTAAGAATAAACTTTAAAAATACATGACATAATCAATAGATTTAATTCTGTCCTTTAGATTTTTCGTGAGGGAAATTTAGATTAGTTTTAGCATTTTGTTATTTCAGAATATCTAATTCAATTTAGCTAACTCCTAAGCCTCAGGGTGCCATTGACTGAAAACAGGTAACCATTAAAATGCAAATTAATTACATTCTTTCTACTAAGGATGGGAAACTGAGAAGCAAGCCTCTCTTTAAAAGTTGTCACTGGCAGGAAATTTTTGGCCTACCTGCTCTGTTGGGGGAAGGAAGGCTAGCCTTCCTCTATTAGAAATTGCTTTGGGAAGCCAGCCTTAAATAGAGGGGGTAGCTGTCTTTTACCTGGGCTATTTAGATTTTTATAATTATTATATTTCAATAATTGTTGAGATTTAGATCCAATTTATTATTTTAAGGTATATTTTTTAGCAAATTTTTGTAACAGACAATTTTACTGAATTTCCTTTTCAGCCTTGAAGTTAACCTTTTAACACCCTTTATTAGTATTTAAAAACTGTTCTTTATTATGGAAATGCCAATCCTGCTGCTAGAATCTAGCTAGCATCTTTTTTCCTTTGGGTCAAATTTTGCTATTTTTGTTAGGAAATAATCAGTCTTGGGTTTTATTTTGTATATTTGCAAAGAGATTTCAGCTTAGAACTCTATCTAAATGTCCAAAATCGGACAATGGGCGCCTTAGTTCCAAGCTAGTTTTCTCTTTACACGTGTACAGAAATCCCAGACATATTTTTAAATTTCAGATCTGGTGGCATTTGCTGTAGCTGTATCAGAAATGCAAGGAAATCATCATTTCTTCTCTATGTGGAAGGTTTTAAATCTAATGATATTTTGTTTATTTCAGTAGGCAAGGGCAGCACCCAGGGCAGACAGAATGTCTTATTCCTATGGATCCAATGTCCAGCCCGGTACTTCTGGGGGTTGCTCGGAATAGCTCTTGTATCTATTTTGTTTTCTGTGGCAGGCTGGGTGCTGTGCAGACTGCTGGCCTTGAGATGGCACAGGGACAGGAGGGTAAATAGACAATGCCCCTGTTATTTGCCGTGGCTGGGCTGGCCCCTTTTGGTAGTTTCCCGACTGGTGTTGAGGCAAAGAATTTCCCTGGATATCTGTCTTAGATTTACACTCATTTGCCCAATGTTTTCCTTTTTTACATTTAGGGCACAGTCCAGGTTGTTTGGGACCTCTGCCATTTCTTTTATTAACCCCTTTATTAGAAGGACACTGTTTTACTATGTGTCCTGTTCCTCCACAAGTGTAACACTTGTGTGTTTGACTTTTCCCTGTGCTAAATTGTTGCTGAAGAATTCCTTGAATGGTGGTTCCCTTTAATGCAGCTGCAATGGCAACTCCTTGTATATATGAGGGACCAATATCTGCACAAATGCGGATATAATCTGAGAGAGTCCCCTGTCTTTGATAGGGCCGCAGTGCAGCTTGGCAGGCAGTGTTGGCGTTTTCATATGCCAACTGTTTAACTATTAACATGCCAGCCTCTCCATCCACCACTACTTGGCCAACAACCTGTAATAGCCGAGAGACAAAATCCTGATACTTTTCATCTGGCCCTTGAATAATTTTTGAGAGCTCCTCTGTTTTCTGACCAGAGGTGGGCAGCTTTTTCCAGGCTCTAATCCCAGCTCCATTAATCTGTCCATAAGCTTCCTGGGGGTATTGAATTTGGTTGTGGGTATCAGCATAAACTCCTTCACCTACCAGCATTTCATAAGAAATATTAATCTGGGCAGCTCGATTACGAGAAGCTTGCTCCTTAGCCTTTTCATCATATTCTGATTTCCACAAGAGATAATCCCCTCCTGATAAACAAGCCTTGGCAATAGCTCTCCAATCATTAGGTGGGAGAGCCTCTGAGGCCATAGTTTCCAAGATGGTTAAAGTATAAGGGGAAGTGGGCCCATACTGAGCACATGCTGTTTTTAACTCTTTCAAGGTTTTAAAAGGAAGCGGTTCATAAGCACGCTCACGCTGTCCCGTGTGAGGGTTCACCTGTTCCATAACAGGGAAGGCGTGAATGCCCAATTCCTCACCACACTTTCGTGCCTCCTGCAAAACCATCTGGAGAGGGGAGAGTGGAACTGGTGCTGCACAAGGCAGCGGAGAGCGCGGGAACGGCCCCCGCGGCTTCTCTTTTTCTTGCCAAGAAGCTTTAATTTTTCTAAAAAGCATTCCAACACATCCTCTATATCACTGCCCTCTTCAGTTCCAGCAGAAAAACATTTTTCCTCCTCTTTTGCCTGAACAATACCTGTTTTATCATCATGACAAAGAGCAGCAGCTTCCTCAAAATCCTCCTCATCTTGAGGAGTTAAATTGTCTTTAAAAGTTACATTATTTCTTTTTAATATACTGTCTTTTTTAGACCCCTGTTTTGTGCTATCACACTGCTTCTCCTTTTTTTCTGGTTTAAGAGACGGTTGATTATGGTCATGCCTGGGATCTAAATAATCCCGTATTAAATTTGATAAGGAAATGCAGACCTCCTGAATGAATTTTAAAAAATTTTCTACTTGCTTGTCATTAACCTTAGTTCCTTTACTATTGAGCATAAACTTTAACATTTGCCCATAAAGAGCATTTTCTCTAGATTCTAATTGCCCCATGCTTTACTCCTGACTATCAAAAAATTGCTCCTTCCTTACCTTAACGAGTGCACTCTTTATCCGGAGGAGTTCCTCACAGTCTTTTTCCCAGTTCCTCAGTCCCTTAGGTCGGGTGCCAGATCTGTCAGGGCCAGCCTGACAGGGTTGAGCCGGGCTGAGGCAGGGAGGTGGGAATTGAGAAAAGAAAGAAAGACAGGAAAGCGGGATCGGGAGGACCCCAGTTCTCTTGATGAACTGAAGCAACTTTATTAGCCACACAATACTATTTATACACAACACACTGAATAGGAGGTCTGTCAAGAGGAATGTATTCTTTGTTCCTCTTAATCTCTAAGGGAGAGACACAGCAGAAGGACAAGTTCTCAGTACAGCATATCTCAGTAAAAAGTTACAGACTTCTTGGTAAGCTATGAAAGGCTGATCTCATTCTACAAATATTGCTCTTATTCTACTGATAAACGCCATCCAAACAAGTCTGGGAAAACTGTGTGGGTAAGGGTCCCAGTCTTGCTAGCCCCTACAGGTGCAAGGACCTTGCCAGCTTACATCTGGTCCCCAACACTCCTACCAGATTCAATGCGCTTTTCTCTTCCCTTCTAGTTGTAGAATTTCTACTCCCAGCCTTCCTGTGGTTCTGGGTGATATTCATTTTGTCTTTTAGTTGTAGTTTTAATGTGGTTGTGTGCAGCAGCAAGTTCAGGTGTGTTTACTTATGCTGCCATCTTGGTTCCTCCCTGGGTATAGTTCTTAATTTATGAATGCTTCATTACTTTTTAAAATAATTTACGTTTTTTGCATATTTTAAAAACTCTTCATTAAAATGGCTGTAAGGTATTTATTTGAAGTTTTGTATTTGAAAGACCTCCACAGAAACACACTTGTTGAGAATAATATGAAAATAGATTATTTATTAAGATGTCACCAAAGAATTAATAGTGAAATATCAATTGTTGGGTGTGAGAAAGCTACTTTAGTTCCACATACACATTTTCAGATTTATTCCATTTATCCTAGCCTGTAAGAATTCAGATGTATTGGGTATTGAGATATAAAATAGCAAATTTTGGTACAGGGGGGGCTAAATTTACTCCCTCAGTTAAGCTCATGGAATCTGAAAGAGATTGACAGAGGGAACAATATTTTATGCACAAACATTTGTGGAGTATCTTGAATATACTTCTTCTGATAAAATTACATACTTTACTTCTACTAATGTACATAACATGTCAAGAAAAACAAAATATTACATAGCCATTCCCCCTCCAGCCCCCCCATTATGTTCTCAAAGCGATAGACTCATCAGATAGTGGAAAGGGTATTGTAAACACTGGATATTTTAAACAGTGATTGAAAAATATTAAATAGCTAGTCCTAGCTGGTTTGGTTCAGTGGATGGAGCTTCAGCCTGCGGACTGAAGGATCCTGGGTTTAATTCAACTCAAGGGCAAATGCCCAGTTGCGGGCTCGATCCCCAGTAGGGGGAGTGCAGGAGGCAGACAATCAATAATTCTTTATCATCATTAGTGTTTCTATCTCTCTCTCCCTCTCCCTTCCTCTATGAAATCAATAAAAATATATTTAAGAAATATTAAATAGCTAATATTTTATATAGCTAATTTCTACCTCACAGTGAATATGAGAGGAAGTAACAGAGGAACGTCACTGGAAAGGTTTATAAGACAGGAGATTTGAAGAAGGGTGGGTGGTATTACAAACTTGTGTATTTTATTTTTAATACTATTTTTCCTTATATGATTGTCCTGGGCCAGGTTTGAATTTATGGTTGTCTGAGTAGGAGTATGCCAATAGTCAAGACATAATGTCTACACCATTAAATGTAACAGAATGGCCTGGCCAGTGTGGCTAAATTATTGAGCATTGACCCATGAGCCAGGAGGTCACAGTTCTGTTCCTGGTCAGGGCACATGCCAGGGTTATGGCCTCTATCCCTAGTGCAGGGCACGCAAGAGGCACCTGATCAATGATTCTCTTTTGTCATTGACGTTTCTCTCTCTGTATCTCCTTTCCTATTTCTGAAATCAATAAAATTAAAAAACAAAAATAAAAGCATTAAAAAATGTTAACAGAATGTATTTCTGACAATATTTGAGAATGGGTGATAATTGTACTCATGTAGCCAAATTAGAACTAAATCTGAGTATTGCTCCCTTAGTAAGTGGCAGGAATAGTTCTGTAATACTTTACCTGTCAAATGAGATGACAACGGACTGGAGTTGAAGTAGAGGAGAAGCTTTATCAATCTTTCTGTGATAGCCTGTCCTTTTGGTGAAGACTATACTAGAGATGGAAGATCAAGCTCATTCATTATCGACATAAAGCTTACAAAGGTATTGAAATGTGGACATCTGGGCAGTAGATGGGGAACAGGGGTGGTGGATTAACTATTGAATATTTAAGTATCACAGGTCTAGAAACAGTGCACATCGCTTCCACACCCATTCTCTTAGCTATAATACAGGCTACATAGTCACATCTTATAATGTACAAATATGGCAGAAAAATGTGTTCTACTGTGTTTCCAGGGATTGCAACCAAAATGTTTGGCAAAAACAGAAATTTCTGACAAATCGTAAGCATAAATACCTCAGTATTTAGTTTTAATGAGAAGTAAAAAATTGAAGTCGAGGATACAGTAAACATGTAAAACATAGGAGAATGTCGATATGACTGGAGAATAAGTCATGCAGAGACAAATAATAGTAGACGCTTCGGGTTTTCTGCCTATTTATCCTTCCTTTTATTTGGATTCACTGACTCTTTTCCCTCTGCATCTTTAAAAGGAATGCCATCATTTTAGTTGAGTCATGGAAAGCTTGTTTCACTTGCTTGTTTCTCAAGGTGTAAATGAAGGGATTCAACATGGGTGAAATGGAAGTAATAAGGAGTGAAACCCCTTTATTTATAGCTACCTCATCCTTCGCTGATGGTTTGACATAAATGAAGATGCAGCTTCCATAAGTAATGGAAACCACAATCATGTGGGAAGAACATGTGGAAAAGGCCTTTTTCCTTTGCTGGGCAGAGGGAAACCTTAGAATAGTCCTGATGATATAAATGTAGGAAAGAACCACACATATGAGGGTCATGATGAATGTCAACACAGCACACATGATAACCATCTGTTCTATCAACCAGGTGTCTGAGCAAGAGATCTTCAGGATAGGAGATGCATCACAGAGAAAATGATCAATGACGTTCGAATCGCAGAATTCCAGGCCCAAACCCAGACGGATTGGTGGGAGAATGATGATCAGTGCTGCTACCCAACAGGAGAAAATGATGTTCTTGCAGACTCTGCTGTTCATGATGGTGGTGTAATGCAGGGGTTTGCAGATGGCCACGTAGCGATCATAGGACATGGCAGCCAGAAGAAAAAATTCCGTTACTGCAAAGAGGTATATAAACAAGAGCTGACTGAAGCAAGCATTATAGGTAATGGACTTGTCCCCAGATAATATGCTATATAGGAATCTGGGAACACAGGCAGTTGTGAAAGAAATTTCTAAGAAGGAGAAATTTTGAAGAAGAGATACATCGGCGTGTTTAGGGGGGAATCAATCAGGGGTGGGGTATGGATGGTGAGAGTTTCCGATTTACTCGACGTTTAGGATGAGAGATAGGAAAAATAGACAGAGAGAAGATGAGGTCCTAGCTGCGTCTGTGCGA
>NW_005871398.1:877332-913570 GCF_000147115.1 Myotis lucifugus | reverse complement strand
GTCCGTGTACAGCCACAGAAGCCGCCTGTAAAAAAAGATGCAGCCTTATAAGCTGCCGGCTCACACCTGTGTACATCCACAGAAGCCGCCTGCCCGCCGTCCGTGACCCGATCCGGTCCCGGGTTTCAGGCCCGCGCCCGTGTGGGGCTGCAGAAGCCGCCTGCCCACAGTGTGTGCAGCCGCAGAAACCTTCTGCTGGCTCCCGTGTGCAGTCTGCAGTCGCAGAAGCCGACTGCCTGCCGCATCCCACTATGATCCACTGAGTTATGAGGCCAGAGAGCAAGGAGAACTTCCGCCCCTGAGTCAAAGTAGGGAGCAGAGGACACAGCCTCCCCTCCTAAAGTTGCCAAAGGACAGGACCTAACCTAAGCCACATCCTCTGAGACAGCCGGGCAGGCACCACTGATCCTCTCTGCAGGCCCGGCCCCCCTCCCCCTTCCCCTGTCCCTGCACAGCTCCCATAGCTCCCCACTGGCTGAGTCAGGCACAACAGGTTTGCAGCCACAGGGGCGATTTAGCAGCTAATGAAAAATGCGAGAACGAACAAATGAAGCAGCTACTGCAGTGGGGAAAAGACGTTCATCAAATTCGTTGTCTCTGAGAAACTGAGGCAGCCAGCACAGGCCCCTGCACAGGGTGAGGCTTCTGCTTCTAAAGAAACGCCCTGGGGTTAGAGGTGAGGGGGTGCTGCCTTTCCCATCTCAGAGCTCTAGGAGGAGTCTGTGCTCCCCGTCCTGGTATTCTTAACACCCAGAGACCCCTCCCCAGTCCAGGCAGGAATGTTCCACGCTGACCGCCTCCAGAAAGCAGAGAACAAAGAGGCACTTCTTGACTTCAAGCCTCTAAACCAGTGGTTTTCAACCTTGGCTGCACATTAAAATCACCTGGGAATCTTTTTAAAATCCTGATTTCTGGGCCTCATCCTCCGGAAATTCTGTTTCTTTGTTATGGGGTGAGGCCACAACATTAGTAACAAAGAAACAGAATTTCTGGAGGATGAGGCCCAGAAATCAGGATTTTGAAAAGATTTCCAGGTGATTCTAATGTGCAGCCAAGGTTGAGAACCACTGCTCTAAACAGACTTGACCACTGCGGGCAAAGACCTGCAGCTGAGAGGGGGCAGGTTCTGGGTGTCGAGGTCCAGAGCGTGGAAGACCTGGGGGAGCAGTGGATCTGGAAGCCTGTGTGCTGGGTCACAGACACGCCTGCCTCCCACCCTCCCCTGCCCTGCACATAGACGTGCCTGGACTGGGGTGAGGAGGAGAAGGAGAACTAGAGGGAAGGAACACTGAGTGTTTGTTGGCGGCCATGTAAAAAGGACTGTGACCCTCCCCTCCTGCTGAGTCACTCCCTAAGGCAGCAGGAGATGGAGGGTCTGAGAGCAGCCACACAGCCTGGTGGCCGTGACCCAGGCACCAAGATGGTGTCTGTGCAACGGGGCTGAGGAGGTGTCAGAGGACCTCACCCCAGAAAACCCAATAGCTCTTTGTGTGTGAGAGAGAAGGTGGCAGGGAGGGAGGGAGAGAGCAGATTGGACTCAAGAGGCCTCAAGACCCAGATGAGGAGAATATACCAGGGATCAGCATGGACTTGAGCTCTGAGGTGAGGGTCAAGGGCAGCTGGATGGGGGCCAGCCCAGACAGAAGACTGAGGTCCAGATGTTCTTGAACCTGCTCGGTTCTTTGGCACCTCTGCCTGAGATATAAACTGTCTGATATGGAAGTACAACTCCAGAGAAGGGGGTGGGGAACCTAAGTTAAATAATATTTTGTTTTTGTTTTTTCACTTGGCAGAATGGGGGCTGAAGTTGAAGTTAGGTTTGGTTACTAAACAATAAAGAAAGCAACATTTCTTGCACACCTGACTGTGTGGTCTGAGTTTGCTGCTGCTTATAAACGGAGAAAAAGTTGTAAAATGAAGTACTAATCTCTAGGGTTTAGGTCAGACCGAGGAGTAGTGCCACTCAGCCAGAAGCTGGCTCATGGCTGGCCAGTGCAGTGATGGTGGCAGGAGCTTCTCCCACCTCCGTGGCAGCACTAAGAATGTCCAACTAACAGTTTAGGCCCGACCCTTGGGGGCCTAAGCCTTTAGTCGGACATCCCCCAAGGGCTCCCTGGCTGCCAGAAGGATGTCTGACTACAAGCTTAAGCCTGATCCCCCGGGAAGTGGGCCTAAGTCAACAGGTGGATATCCCCCAATGGGTCCTGGACTGCAAATGGGCACAGGCAGGGCTGAGGGACGCACCCTCCCTCCCCCCCCCGCCGCACCCCCCCTGAGTGCACAAATTTTGTGCACCAGGCCTCTAGTTATATTATAAACATCAATGAAAGCAAATCCTAAAAATTGTTTTTGGATCTACTATTCTTACTTCCCCCTACCTCCTACAAGTTGCTTTGGATCTACTATTCTGACTTTCCCCTACTTCCTAACTCCAGAAATGTTTCTAGCAGAAATGTCTCTAAAATACTAACAATGGCCTTTGCTAAGAAAATCCTTGCATTAAAATTTACATGTGTATTAGCAATTAAACTGACAATGAATGCTTATCACATAGTTTTTTCTGTTTCAACTTATCCAGTGGAGTTTCTCTGAGGTGTGTTTAAAACATTTTTATTGGATTCATGCTCTTAAAGATTCATTAAAACGTGTTACAATCCATTATTTTTAGGTTTTCCTCATAGGCAATTTATTTCAAACATATGTATTTTGTATCATTAATATTACCATTGGCTATATTTTACTTCTATTGTTAGAATATCTATGTTATACATTTTTATGCTTTTTAGGATATCCTAGTGCTACAAAAAAATTTCCCCCCAGTTTACAAGCAGAAATCTGGAATTACCTACTCTGGTTAATTAAATTCCTTTTAAATTCCTTTGATAGTGAAAACCCTAATGCCTTTTAACTATCTGCTTTGCCTCCTCAAAAGTAAATATGGAACTCCCATTGTACCCAGTAATTCCACTTATAGGAACATATTCTAAGAAATCAGAAGAACCAATCAGAAAGAATATATGCACCCCTATGTTCATAGCAGCACAATATACAATAGCTAAGATATGAAAACAACCTAAGTGCACATCAGCCGATGAGAGGATTAAAAAACTGTGGTACATCTGTGGTTTCATTTTTCTCTAGATTTTGAGAGTCCTTTTCCTATCAAAGCCTTATAATTAAGATCAGAGCTTTGATATTGAATTTTTTCTTATTTATGTTTTCCCATTATTTCTTTCTAAACACATTTGACAATGACACATTTTCACTCCTTGTTGTATATATTTACTTCGAAATTTGTGACACACAAATAAGGGAACATTTGAAGTATATTCATAGAGCTGAAGAGCAATATCTTGATTTTTTAATTTTTTGGGTCAGTCTATTTCAGCTTGAAATACACACTACCACCCATTATAAATATCATTTAGCAATATCGGGTTTAACAAGGTTTAGCAATTTCTCAAACATACTTCAACATTCTCTCTTAAACTTTACCTCCTTAATAATTGTCTTCTCTGTCTTATTAACCACTTATACATCAACTCATGAGGTCTTTGCATCATTTAAACTACTCTAGCCAACATCACCACTAGCCTCCCTCTTGTTTCAATCATTAAACAAACTTCAGACTTGATTTAACTCAAGTTCTCTTCTGCATATAAATCATGAACTTATGAAAGTCTTTACAGCTTAATTTCTACCATCTCACATTATCCTGAATTTCTTCCTATCATTTTGTCTATTTTTTTTTCCATTCTCCTTCATAGCTCCTTTTCCTTTTCTAATTTGTTGGTGCACCTGAAATATTTTTTCTAAGCAATATCTCTTTTACTCTGCCCTCTAAATAGGGTGATTTCAAGTCGGCTGATGATCCCTACATTTACATCTGCATGAAAATGTTACAGTATTCTGACTTCAACTTATTCTTAGACATCTAGATCAGACTTAGATGGTTTGATCTTACACTTTTCCTTTTTTTCTATCTGAGTCCTTGAGGAATTTGATTAATTTCCTTATCTTGTGTTTTATTTGTGTGTGTATGTGTGCAAACTTCAGATAAAATAATATGTACATCTTAGGGTTATAATGAAAAATTTAGATAATGTAGATAAAATATGTACAACTCAATCTGGAATTAGGCGACCATTCATTACTATTCAGTTTGGACGGTCTTATTTTGTTATCTTATGATTTCCTATTGAGAGTCCTCTAGATGTGCATATTTCAAGATTTTTAATGTGGCCCTCATGACTGTGTTCCCTTCCCTGTCAACAATAAGTCTGGTTTAAAAACAATATTTATTGTTCTTTTATTTTACTCTCATTTTCTGTGTTTGGCATGTCCTGCCATTTCTGTTATCTTTTAAATTTGTTCCTTTTATTCTCTCACTCACAACACTACTTTTACTCTTGGAGTCTTTACCTCATAGATGAAATATTGCAGAAACATGTTAACATATGCTTAACATATATCTTTGCTTTTCCCATTCAGTATTTTAAAATCAATTCAATCAGAATCATCTTTCTAAACCCCAGATGTGATTAAATTTCCCCTATGTGTTGTGGACAATATTTTTGCAATGACATTTACCCCATACTATGTATTTCTTTGAAACTCTTTATCTGCCTCTCAGTTAAATGGAAGTTAATTAATGTTGGCTTTAGGTAACAGTTGAGAAGAGGAGAAAAAGGAATGCATTAATGCGTTGAATTTCAAATGCATCAAGCATTTAAGTTAATGAAATATTCCAGCCCTAACTGGTTTGGCTCAGTGGATAGAGTGTCGGCCTGTGGATTCAAGGATCCCAGGTTTGATTCTGGTCAAGGGCATGTACCTTGGTTGCAGGCACATCCCCAGCAGGGAGTGTGCAGGAGGCAGCTGATCAATGTTTCTCTCTCATCGATGTTTCTAACTCTCCATCCCTTTCCCTTCCTCTCTGTAAAAAACCCAATAAAATATATTTTTAAAAAAGAGAAATATTCCAGGCAATAAATATTTTATTCAGAGTAATGAGTAAGAACAAAATTTCTCATCCTTAGAGAATTTATAAAATTTCTTTTCCAGGGGATAAGAGAGTTGAGGAATTGGTTAGACAAATTAGTTGGTCTGAATAAGTTCTCTATTTTGGTTATTGCTGGAGGCAAAGACCAACAGTAGTTAGCATAATTATGCAAGAAGTCCCCTGGAAGGCTAATGGACTTTGATATTCAGTAGGGCTGAAATTCAGCATAATATAATGCCTGCTATTGGCAGATTGGCTAAAAGCAATCCCCTAACCTGATAATCCTTTTATTGTTTACCAAACTTTATCATTAATAACCCTGTTTGCATTCCTAAAGTGCAAATATGTATTCAAGTAAATAAAAGCTCATTGGTCCAGGGTTTCAGAGACCCTCTCTGCAAGATAAAGGTCTTGCCTGGTTCTCTCATGCCTTCTAAATTTATATTTCTTGTCTAGTGTATTCATTTGTGCATCAGCCCCTTCTCCAGACCTTGAACCCTAGCTGCAAATGGATGTGGCATTCACAGGGGACCTTTACTGTCTTTCACTAACATGGAGCCAGAATAGCAGAAAGATAGAAAAATAAGATAGATTTCTGCAATTTCTTCTCCTTGTAGAGATCTAAGGGGAACAATAATTAAGTTGCTTCTTGAACACAGGCAAAAAAGCCTTAGAAAGTTACATAGTCTTCCCATTCTAAAGGTTGGTATAGAATTACAAAAGGGTGTTCTCCTGTCTAGCGTGACATGAAACTAAAGACAAACCTTAGATACTTGACAAATTTTCTTGCACTGCAATTTGCCAAGGTCATACTATCAGTGTCTTATATCTTATACAGAGAACTACTAGAACTTAAGAGTAATATGGGCAAGGGAAAAAAAAAATCCAAGGCTGTGATGCACATGAATAGGTGTTTGAGGACCAGAACAGAGGATGGATACTGACATCTGTACTTCTTATCACATCGAAATGATGTAATTGTTCCAGAACCAAGCTGAACCTGGGTTGAGGGAGGCAGCACAAATGCATGAAGATGATTCACTAGGGTTAGGTGGTGGAGTTTGGTAGGAAGGGAAGACTGATATCATGTTAAGGAAAAATATTTCTTTTTTTAAAGTGAAATGGAGTTTTGTAACTGAAACATTAATTTTAATTCTTTCAACCAGTCTTTTTTTGCCCTCATTATAAAACTTAAGCTTCTTAGCATATGGAGAGCTTTCTAATATTTCTGCTATCAGTCCATAAAATTTCCCTCATTTCTTGTTTTTTTCCTACTAGGTTACTTGCATTGGCTACAAGCAAGAGAGGGTATATCATAGTGATTAAGAGCATGACCTATAGAGTCGGGCTGCTGGTGTCATCTCTCCTGATTCAATTTGCTTCCCTAGACTTATCTACTAGCAGTTTCCATTAACGACGATGCTTAAAATTACCTGAGGAATTTCTCAGATGATGGTCCTTTTGTTTTTAAAGATCTCAACACTTGTAATCTCTAACTGCTCTATCCCTATTTTAAGTTTTGGTTTAGGCATTAATTCCACCAGGAATCTATCTATAACTGTTTAAGATAGATGTATCTTTTCTTCTTACCATTCCCATTGTAGACTGTGATTATTATTTATTATTCTCTGATGTCTAAATTGTCAAACTATATAAACAAATTTTATTTTGACATTGTTTTGTCCCAAGCAGCAGGCTTATCTCCAGGGGCATAGTAAGAGTTCCTTAACAGTTTGTGGAAATCAAGAAAGAATGACTATCATGTTTGCCATATTTAATTTAACATGTGTTTTAAAGGTATTTTATTCTCTGGAATGATGCTGGAGTTCTCATTTTCCTTTTCTTCTTCGGGTTCAGTATCCTCCATGATATTTAGTTCATGGAATCATTGTGATTGTTGATTGCTATATTTCACCAAAGTGCCTGGCAGGTAGTCAGTTAAAGCTTTGTCTCCTTTCACTTCCTCCTCCTCCCTCCCATCCCATCACCTGCTGTAATACTTATGCTAATGTGTGAGGGCACTAATCAGTGAACACTACACTATTGTTTTTTTTGCATCCTTTTGTTTGTTTGTTAATCCTCATCATAGAATATTTTTTTCCATTGATTTGTAGAGAGAGTGGAAGTGAGGGAGGGGTGGGAAGTGAGTGAGAGAGACACACGCATTGGCTTCCTTTGGCAGGTGCCCTGTCTCAGGCCTGGGATGAACCTGCAACCCAGATACCACCCCTTCACCAGGAATCAAAACCCAGATCCTTCACTCTAACTGCTGAGCAACAATGACTAGGACAGTTCCTGCATTCTTTATAAACCTTGTGAATTTTGGTGCCTCTTATAACGTGTTCAATGTTCTGTGAAGAAATGCTAAGGGCAGAGTTTAGAGATTGCAGTTTTGAACATGAGGCAATAGGTACTTCACATTTCTTTCTCAACCCGCATTAACACGTAAGCACTTGGACAGCTATTTTTGTTTGTAAATAGCTGTAAAGAATGAATTTCTTTGGTTTTCTATGCATTTCAAAGAGAAAAGAATTTTCCATGAGAAATTTAATTAGCTTGGTATATTAATGGCTTCACTTATTTCTAGCAATATCTCTACCCCATAAGAAAGCTACAGGTGTGTTTTCCTAAGGTCTGCTGAATTGAAGGTAGTTATTTCAATCAAGGCAGTAACAAATATCAGCATTAGAGTGCTAGAGACAAAAAATTACCTATGGTTTACAGGCATCTCTGGAGAAAAGGAGCACTAATCTAGGCTGAGGGGAAGAAATAAATAGCTGCTAATCTCGTACCTTTTTCGATAGGGTCATATAGGAAATGACCTTGTGAAACTGAGAAAATTCTTAAGCTCTCAATACTTCACTGTGGCATGTTAACTCAGAGCATTGTTCCACTTTCCTAAACTCTCCCCACTTTCCAATCACCAATACTTACCTTCTGTGATACCAAAATTTAAGTGAATGTTCTGGTAGACCACTTTCATTCTGGTGAATTTTCTATTTATTATATTTAAAAAATATTTGCAAATAAAATGAAATCATTGATCTCTAAATAACGTTTCTGATCATAATGTATATAATGTTGCTATGAATACTGATGCATTCATTCAGAAGGTATTTATTGAGAATCTATGATAGGACAGGTAGTGCTACAAACATTAAGGATAAAGAGTGAGCAGGTACTGACCCCTCTCTAGTGATGCATGTAATAAATATTTCAAATGAACATAATCCCTTCAAACTTCTTTTTTATAATACAAACTAACAGTAGAAATAACTATTTTATTTTTCAGAGACACCCAATATTGCCATGTCTGATTTTTAAGCAGATTAGTCATATTTTCCAGGACTAAGGAACTAGAACTTTGAATGACGAAACAAACTGAAATTGCCAAATAAAAACATACTTACTCTTATGGAAGGTAATCCTGGCTTCAGTTGACTGTGTAATCCTGGTAGTCACAAGGTCAAAGTAAAAGTATAAGTGGGGTCAGTTCATGTGCCCAAATGCTCCTTTTATGAAGACATACACATTCATGGATAATTTGTTTTCTAGTAGAAATTGCCAAAAGACTCTCACTAAAGATTCTATCTCACTTTAAACCTAGGGAACAATTTCTTATATCAGAAATCTGATATAAAATTCATGTATTTTAAATGTCTGAGAAATATAAGGTAATTCTTAAAGAAGATTTTGAAAAAATTGATTTCTGTTTTCTCTGGGAAAAGATTTTTACACAGTGAAGGACAATTAAGATGACTTTTATAATCTCAGACTCCTATGGATGTACAGGGGCCCTCTGTGTGGATAGTAATGGGCCCTTATGACCAAGTTCAAACATGACTAATGATTTTAATATGCACTGAATTTTGGCAAAATACCTAGAGGGAGCAGTGGGAATAGTGTCCTTGGAGACAATAAGATGCAACAATTTTAAGAGCCACATTCCAAGTGCAGAACAATAATTGTATGTTGACAAGATTTCTGGCTCCTCTTCAATCCATAGATAACAAAGTGTTAACAAAAGGCAACAAAATTGCTTTGTCTGCATTTTCTATGAAAACAAAAATTCTTGAAAGTGGTATAGAGACAATATCTAATCAAAAACTGTAAATACTTTCCCTGGGTAAAAATATATATTTGTATCATAATTTTTCTGTATTGTACTCTTCTTATGTGTAAGCCATTATCTAAGAAAGCTTCCCATATTTCATTATTAAAATTTATATGTTAAAAATCTCATTTTTTATAAACATCATTGATTTTTTCTGTTTAAATGATCAGAAGAGGATTTTCTGATGTAAAACCCACTTACATATGAGAATTTTGAAGTGTATTGCCACATTTTGCTTCCAATGTATAATACTGCTTTATATGCACACCATGTTCTCTGTGTCACTATTGGTATTGTGGGATTTGAAGGAATCCCACACTTATTCCTTGCTTGTGTTTTGAGTCAACAAGAGAGCAAAAAGCAGGCAAGTAAAGGGAGAATAATATACCAATTTTATTATAGATAGAAATATTTAAAACGTGGCTTTGAACATCCTGATAAGAACCTCCCGAGTTAGCCATATCTCTCAGATAGACAGTTCTAGAAACCCAACTCTACCCCACCATTTGGGGCAGACTCTTTTGTTTCATGAATTTGAACAGTCTGACATCTATCTGTAGAAAAAACAATATGAAACAGGAGAGGGAATATTGTTGTTCACAATCCACCTGTCAGGTAAGTCTGTTTTCAACCCCAGGGTAAGGGTAGTAGGAGAGTGGCCAGGAGGTTACACAAATAAATTATTGATAAAAGTCCTCCAAATTTTAGAAATAAATGAGAATGACTTAATGAGTATAGTAGCTGTAGTAAATAGCTGTAAAGAAATTATTTAAGTATGCAGGAAAATGCACAAACATTTGACTTGGCTATGTACTTTAGCCTAAACTCCAGCTGCTGTGAAGTGAAACTGTAGCTGTAGGTTTGGGTTCGGTAGAAAACATATCCTAAAGATCTTAGTTTTAGGGCACTACTGGATATTAGCCAGCTCAATATCTATCAGATACTGAACAGCAGTCTTCTTTTTTAAAAAACTTATCTTTATTATTGAAAGTATTATAGATGTCCGCCTTTTTTCCCCATTGACACCCCCCCCCACCCCAGCCCTGCCGACCCTCCAGGGCTTCATCACACTATTGTCTGTGTCCATGTGTTATGCATATATGCATATAAGTTCTTTGGTTTATCAATATCCCCTACCTTCTCTATGAGAATCATCACTTTGTTCCATGCTTTTATGTCTCTGGATCTGTATGGTTCACAAGTTTATTGTGTTCATTATATTCCACACATGAGTGAGATCATGTGACACTTGTCTTTCTCTGACTGGCTTATTTCACTTAGCATAATAGTCTCCAAGTCCCTTCATGCTGTTTCAAAGTGTAAGAGATCCCTTTTTTTACAGCTGCATAATATTCCATGGTGTAAATGTACACCATTTTTAATCCACTTATCTACTGATGAGCACTTGGGCTGCTTCTAGATCTTATCTATTGTAAGTTGCACTGCTATGAACATAGGGGTGCATATATTCTTTCTGATTGGTGCTTTGGGTTTCTTAGGATATATTCCTAGAAGTGGAATCACTACCTCAAATGGCAATTCCATATTTAATTTTTTGAGGAAACTCCATACTGTTCTCCACAGTGGCTGCACCAGTCTGCATTCCCACCAGCAGTGTACTAGGGTTACCTTTTCCCCATAACCTTGCCAGCACTTGTTATTTGTTGATTTGTTGATGGTAGGCATTCTGACAAGTGTGAGGTGATAGGTCATTGTTGTTTTAATTTGCATCTCTCTGATTATTAGTGACTTTGAGTATTTTTTCATATGTTTTCTTGCCATTTGTATGTCTACTTTGGGGAAGTGTCTATTTATGTCCTTTGCCCATTTTAAAATTGGAATGTTTGTCTTCCTGTTGTTAAGTTGTATGAGTTCCTTATATATTTTGGAAAATAACCCCTTATGAGATATATCATTGGCAAAAATGTTCTCCATGCAGTGGGTCCCCTTTTCATTTTGTTGTGGTTTCTATTGGTGTGTGGCAGTTTTTATTTTGATGTAGTCCTGTTTATTTTTTTCCTCTGTTTCTCTTGACTTGGAGATATATCTGGAAACATTGTTAGGAAAGATGTCTGAGATTTGGGGGCTATGGTTTCTTCCAGGATTTTTATGGTTTCATGAATTTCATTTAAGTCTTTTATCCATATTGAGTTTATTCTTGTTTATGGTGTAAATTGCATGTACCTGTCCAATTTTCCCAACACCTTTTATTGAAGAAATTGTCTTTATTTCATTGTATGCTCTCGCCTGCTTTGTCAAATATTAATTGAGCATAATGGCTTGTTTCGACTTCTGGGTTCTCTGCTCTGTTCCATTGATCTATATGCCAGTTCTTATGCCAGTACCAGGCTATTTTAAGTATCATATCTTTGTGGTATAACATGATATTTGGTATTGAGATCCACCTAACTTTGTTCTTCTCTCTCAAGATGGCTGTGGCTATTTGGGGTCTTTTCTGGTTCCATACACATTCTGGGAGTATTTGTTCCAGATCTGTGAAATATGCCATTGGTATTTTAATGGGGATTGCACTGAATCTATAGATTGATTTGGGTAATATGGCCATTTTATTTATTTATTAATTATTTATTTAATTGTTTAAAATAGTACATATGTCTTCTTTGTTTTAATCTATAAATTTTTATTTTATTGATTATGGTATTACATATGTGTCCTTATCTCCCCATTGTCCCCCAATTCACCCACTCATGCTCTCAACACCCTGTTGTCTGTGTCCATTGGTTAGGCTTATATGCATGCATACAAGTCCTTTGGTTGATCTCTGCCCTTTACCCCCACTCTCCACTACCTTCCCTCTGAGGTTTGAAGGTCTGAAAGATGCTTCTCTGTCTCTGAATTTGTTTTTGTTCATCAGTTTATGTTGTTCATTATATTCCACAAATGAGTGAAATCATGTGATATTTATCTTTCTCTCATTGGCTTATTTTACTTAGCCTAATGCTCTCCAGTTCCATCCATGCTGTTGCAAATGGTAAGAGTTCCTTCTTTTTTTTTTTTTACCGCAGCATAGTATTCCATTGTGTAGATGTACCACAGTTTTATAATCCACTCATCTGCTGATGGGCACTTAGGCAGCTTCCAAGTCTTAGCAATGGTAAATTGTGCCGCTATGAACATAGGGGTGCATATATCCTTTCTGATTGGTTTCTATTTTCTTGGGATATATTCCTAGAAGTGATATCACTGGGTCAAATGGAAGTTCTATTTTTAGTTTTTTTTGAGGAAACTCCATACTGTTTTCCACAGTAGCTGCACCAGTCTGCATTCCCACCAGAAATGCATGAGGGGTCCTTTTTCTCCACATCCTCTCCAACACTTGTTTGTCAGGGAAGTTTTCTACATTATTTCTTCAAATAGGTTTTCTAACCCTTGTTCCTCTTCCTGTTGTTCTGACACCCTATTGTGCGTATGTTGCTTTGTTTCATGTCGTCCCATAGCTCCCTTAGGCTCTCCTTCTGTCTTTTATTTTTTTCTACAATTGCAGTTCAGTTTGGATGTGTTTTGCTTCCCTGTCTTCTAATTCACTAATTCGGTCCTCCGCTTCTCCTAGTCTACTGTTAATCTTTCCAGGGTGTGTGTGTGTGTGTGTGTGTGTGTGTGTGTGTGTGTGTGTGTGTTTATTTCTGCTATATCACTCTTCATTTCTTCTGGATTCTTACGTAAGTTGTTGATTTTTTCCTCCATCTGGTTTACTAAATGTATGACCCTTATTCTGAATTCTTTTTCTGACACATTGCATGCCTGTTTTTCTTAGCTCTTTTTCTGGCAATTCCTCTTTTCTTTCCTTTTGGGGTTTCTTTTTCTACCCATTTTTGATCTCACTGACTGATCTAGATGTTGAGTGGTGCAGGGGCTGCTCCTTGGGTGGAAATGGCTCCTTGGGCTGCAGTAGCTCCTCGGGCGGTTGCGGAAGCAGCTGCTCCTCAGTTGGCAGCGGCTCCTCTGGTGGGTGCTGTTTGCTGCAGTGGTGGCTCCTCTGGCTGTTGGGGGGAGGCTGCTCGCACAGCTGTTGCTTCTTGGATGGGTCTGGCTGCTCCTGAGGCTGCTGCTCCTTGTATAGGGGCAGGTTGCTCACAGGGCTGCTACTCCTCGGATGGGGGCAGGCTGCTTGTGCGACTGCTGCTCCTTGGACGGGTGCAGGGTGTGGGCTGCACGCAGCTGCTGGTCCTCAGACAGGGGCAGGCTGCGCAGGGCTATAGCTTCTCAGTCATGTGCGGGCTGCTTGTGGGGCTGTTGCTCCTTGGATGGGGGCAGGCTTCTCGCATGGTTGCTGCTCCCCAGACAAGGGACTGGGTCGCTCACACAGCTGCTACTTTTTGTACAGGGGCAGGCCACATGCGGCTGCCGCTCTTCAGCCTGGAGTGGGCCGCTCGCGGGGATGCTGCTCCTTGGACACGAGTGGGCTGCTCATGTGTCTGCTCCTTGTGTAGTCGCAGTGCCCTGGGCTAAAGCGTTGGGCTGGTCGGAGTGGAGCATGCTTTGGAACTCACAGGAGCCTGCGCCTGGGGTGGCTGTAGACTTGGTGACATTAGAACCACAGCTGAGTTAGCAGGTCCCTGGCACAGGTGGCTGTAGAGTACCAGGTATTATCTGAGGGCACCCTGGGTGGAACTCACAGGAGCCGGCACCCGGGGTGGCTGGAGTCTTGGTGACTATGGGACTGTAGCCGAGGTAGCAGGTCCCTGGCAGGGGTCGCTGTAGAGTCCCAGGTGTTATCTGATGCACCTTGGGTGATGGTGAGGCTGGACTCCCAGTTACAGCAGCTCTCCCCTTCAAAAAGGCAAGGCTTCTGAGGAAGAGCTGTCCTCCCTGTACTGTTTGCAACAGTAGCAGAGGCTGCCTAGTTAGGCGAGCCTGGATAGCCTACCCCCGAAGGTACTGTGGGATCTATCTGTGACACACACACACACACACACACACACACACACGCCACATGACCATACACTCCTCTTTTGCTCCCTCACTCACTCACGCTCTCTTGCTCACTGCCGCCTTCTTCCTGCCTCTGTAGTTGTGTCTGGGTTTGTTTCCTCTCCAGGTGTCCAGTTATGTGGCTCGCTCTCTAGCACATTGGCCAGACAGGATAAAATTCACCTCGACAAGATATGACACAAAGGGAACAAAACACAAATGTACTCACGACACTGATAACTCCAATATAAGTGACCACCTGAGAAAAATTAGGGGAGAAAAAAGAGCACACAAATGATATCAAAGAGAGAAAAAAAGATGAGAGAAAAGAAAAAGAAAGAAAAAGGAGAATATATATATATATAATTTGGAGAAAACACCACAGAACAAACAGATAAACCAAAAAAATGCAAACACTAAACACACAGCAAAGAGGGTGGGGGCAGAATTTGTAGAGGCTGAGCTTATATACAGAAAATAAGGTTAAAAACTGGATGAATATGGGGAGGAACTCAGTTCAGTATAGAGGAAGTAGAAAGGGGATGAGCAGATAAGAAGAAAGAGAATGAGAAGAAAATAATAATAATAATAATAATAATAATAATAATAATAAATTTACCAAAATGATGATTGTAAAAATGGTATAAAAATAGCAAATAAAATAAAATAGAACAATGGATTAAATAATGGGACAATAAATAGAAAATAAAGCAACAAACAATAAAAAAATAAAGAAAAAAAGAAGAAAAAAGAGATAACAAATAATAATAAAATAAAAAAAATAAAAATGAAAAAGTGAAGTGTCTTTTTTTAGGCTGGCTTAAGATCCCAGTCTTTGGTACTGTCTGCAGTTTCTCTGTTTCCTGTTGCTGGGACTGAAGGCCTTTCTTCAGGCCAGTCCTTGTGAACTCTCAGGGACTATTCAGATTTTTTTTTTAATCCTTTGTACCATTCAGGGTGTATTCTGGGTGTGGCTGTATTGGTAGCCTGGAGACTGGAGGGAGGGGCTAACTCTTCTGAGAAAATGGCAGCCCAGGTCCCGGGCTCAGGTATGACTCAGCACCAGACTTGCTGCCACTTCTCCTGGACCCTCTCCTCTCCCCAGGCTCTCCCCAGACTCCACAAGTCTGCACCTTCTCCTGCACCTCAGCCACGGGTGAATGTCCATATCTGAAAAGTCCCATGAACTAGGTTTAGTGAATTAAAGCACAGGCCACAGAGATGGGAAAGACTGCGCCTCTGGGAGCTCCCCTCTCCTGCTGGCACTGCATGGTCTGGTCAGCCCTTCAGGCTGCCCCCTTTGCACTCAGGCTTTCGTGACCATGGACCCAGATCTAGAATCCCCTGCCACCAGCAGTCCTGCGGACCTCCTTTGCACAGTCAGAAATTGTTCCTGTCTCAAGGGATGTGGCCCAGTGCTGTGGAGTTTCCCTCTGACCCTCTGGGCTCAGAGATCTGGCAGATCTCTCCTGCCCAGATCCTTGATTTTACCTTTCTCCAGGCGTCTTCTGCCCTTCCCAGCTGCAAATTGTCTCACCAGCTGAGTCTCCTTTGCCAATTCCGGGTGGATGTTATTTGTTTCAGCTGCTCATTCTATCTGCTCAGGAACAAGGGTCAGGACACATCTGTCTATTCCGCCACCATTTTGTTGACATCTACTATTTTTCTTAAGTGTATTTTTATTGACTTCAGAGAGGAAGGGAGAGGGAGAGAGTGATAGAAACATCAATGATGAGAGAGAATCATCAGGCTGCCTTCAACACCCCACGCTAGGGATTGAGCCTGCATCCCAGGCATATGCGCTGACAGGGAATCCGTGACCTCCTGGTTCATAGGCCGATATTCAACTACTGAGCCATGCGAGCCCGGCTGAGAGGCAGTATTTTAAGACCACAGAGAAAAACCAACCACAATATCTCATACTGAGTTATAGAAATGAAATATATCTGAAACCTGGTAACCTCTTCTCAGTTCATCTCTTCTTAACTCACTTTTCTCTACGGGCACATTGTTTGCAGAATAGCATTCCTTATTGCAAAAATATTTTGTCTTTGAGCCATGTTTATACCTTGCCTAGATATAAAGAGAACAACTTTGACAAATTAATTGATAGTAAAGTGTAAGGGCCCAATGTCTAGCTCTCTTGCATAAATGATTCTTGTTCAATTTACAAGTGATTAGAGGAAGAAACTATTGGAACATCAACAAATATGTCATTTTATTGAGGAAAGTGTATTTCAGGTATGAATAACATTTTGACACAGGATACTTCTGGGTGTTAAAAAACCATGCTACATTGATATATCTTTAATTTTACCAATCCATAAGCAGGTGTCAATTAATTATAATATATATATTTAACTACTTAAATATTACTTGCCTTACCTTGGGCAGCATGGTGTGGTTCAATGGTTTGAATGTTGGCCTGCACTGAGGGGTCTCTGGTTCCATTCCTGGTCAAGGGCACTTACCTGGGTTTCGGGTTCACTCCCCACCCCTGATCAGTCTATGTGCCTCTCTCATTGATGTTTCTCTCTTTCTCCCCCAATTCCTCTCCTTCTCTCCCTTCAAATCTACCTTCAAATCTATTTATTTATTTGTTTATTTATTTATTTATTTATTTATTTATTTATGTGTTTATTTATTTATTTTCTCTATTGATTAAGTATTACATATGTGTCCTTATCCCCCCATTGGCCTCCCCCCTACTCATGCACTCACCCTCCTAATGTATGTGTCCATTGGTTATGCTTATATGCATGCATACAAGTCCTTTTGTTGATCTCTCCCCCTTATCCTCACCCTCCCCTCCATTCCCTCTGAGGTTTTGATGGTCTGATCAATGCTTCTCTGTCTCTGGATCTGTTTTTGTTCATCAGTTTATGTTGTTCATTATAGTCCACAAATGAGTGAGATCATGTGATATTTATCTTTCTCTAACTGACTTATTTTGCTTAGCATAATGCTTTCCAGGCCCATCCATGCTGTTGCAAATGGCAGGAGTTCCTTCCTTTTTACAGCAGCGTAGTATTCCATTGTGTAGATGTACCACAGTTTTCCAATCCACTCAACTGTTGGTGGTTACTTAGGCTGTTTTGAAATCTTAGCTTTTGTAAATTGTGCTGCTATGAACATAGGGGTGCATATATCCTTACTAATTGGTGTTTCTGATTTCTTGGGATACAATCATAGAAGTGGAATCATTGGGTCAAATGGGAGTTCCATTTTTAGTTTTTAAAGGAAACTCCATACTGTTCTCCACAATGGCTGCACCGGTCTTCATTACCACCAGCAGTGCAAGAGGGTTCCTTTTTCTCTGCAACCTCACCAGCGCTTGTCATTTGTTGATTTGTTGATGATAGCCATTCTGACAGGTGTGAGATGGTACCATATTGTTGTTTTGATTTGCATCTCTTGGATGATTAGTGACTTTGAGCATGTTTTCATATGTCTCTTGTCCTTCTGTATGTCCTTCTTCTAATGTCTTTGAAAAGCAATGTCCACAGGAGTGGATTAACAACAATAATAACAACAATTACTTGTCTTAATTTATTAAGGAATTTTAAACAAAATATCACATCACCTTAGATTTCAGAAGCAAAACATCATTGTATAATTTATGTACATAATAAACAACAAAGAAAATCCTTACTCTTCTGACAATCATACTCTCAGATAGTCACTTAATCCCCAAGTTCCTCAGGGTGACAAAAGGTGACCAGACATGTGTCGGCGGAGATAGGTAGATGCACTGCCAGTCACATATTATTTTGAACCCTTACTCAACCTCACAGGCAGGATTTCTCTGTCTCTAAAATCTTTTAGAGACTTTATCAATAAGGTCTTGATCTCACTTTAAATCTAAGCAATATTTTCTTGTACTCTCTTTAAGTAAAATGCTAAACAAACATGCAAACAAATAATCCAATTATAAAATGGGCAGAGAACCTGACAGACACTTCTCCTCAGAAGACATACAAATAGCCAACAGATATATGAAAATATGTTCAACTTTTCTAGTTATCAGGGAAATTGAAATCAAAACTACATGAGATACCACCTCCCATAATAGCCATCTGTTAGAATGGTTAATATCAACAAGGCAAGTAATAACAAGTGTTGGTGAGGTTGTGGAGAAAAAGGAACCTTTAGTCACTGCTGATTGTAATCTGGTATAGCCACAGTGTAAAAACAGTGCATTTTTTCAAAAAATTAAGGGTAGAGTTACCTTATGATCGGAATTTCTTCTTCTGGATATCTACCCCCAAAACTTGAAAGCATTTGTTTGCAAAGACATATGCACCACCATGTTCATTGCAGCGTTATCCATGATGGCCAAGTCATGGAAACAACCAAAGTATTTTTTGATAGATGATTGGATAAAGATGATGTGGTACATATATACAATGCATTACTAATCAGGTAAAGGGAAAGATAAAATACTGCCATTTGTGACAGCATGAATGGTTCTTGAGAATATCGTGCTAAGAAAAATAAGTCAGACAGAGTCAAGTACCATAAGGTTTCACTCATATGTGGGATATAAAACTGAAAGAACAAGTGAACAAACCAGACAAACAACAAAAACTCATAGACACAAAGACAACATTATGGTGGTTACCAGAGAGAAAGGAGGTGGGGGTGGGGTAGCAAAGGAACAAATTACTGAATATGGTGATGGGAGATGATTTGGCTTTGGGTGGTGGGCACACAATGCAACATACAGATCACATTGTATAGAAATGTACTCTTGAAACCTATACAATCTTATTAACCACTGTCACCCCAATAAATTTAATTAAAAATGAAAAGAAAAAAGGGGGAAAAAAAGCTAGAGTGTGTAGGACCTTTTTTTGTTTTTTAGAGAACTTGAAGATATGATGCCTTTGGCACGCTAGCACATTTAAAAAAAATGTACTCAGTCTGTAAATAAGTAAATAAATACTCAGATCCTTGGTGACTCTGATTCCAAAGTCGCCAATAAATCTAGTTTATAAATATCTGTGGGGATAACAAATGTCCTAAAGGCAGAAGTGGGGACTGTGTTCTTGGAGACTGATGTAGACATGAGCATGAGAAACAGAAGATATGCAAACTACATCACCATAGGTCTTTTAAAATTAATAGGAAGTGATTTCCCCTATTTATCAATTTTTATAAATACATAATTTTTATTGTAAAAAATAAATCTGATAATAACAAAGAACATACATGTAAAATCATACATTATATAGAGATCGCTATTGCTAGTATTTTGAATATGTACACCCACACATTTTGTATAACCAAGATCATATTTATTAAGCATATTTAAAATATAGGATTAAGTTATAAAAGTAAAACATAAAATTCTATATTTTGGCTTTTTAAACACAGGGAACTAAACATAAGCTTTAGCATAAAAAATTCCTTGGTATAGTTCTTAATTTACAAATGCTTCATTACTTTTTAAAATAATTTATGTTTTTGCACATTTTAAAAAATTTTCATTAAAATGGCTGTAAGGTATTTATTTGATGTTTTGTATTTGAATGACCTCCACAGAAACACACTTGTTGGGAATAATATGAAAATAGTTTATTTATTAGGATGTCACCAAAGAATTAATAGTGAAATATCAATTGTTGGGTGTGAGAAAGCTACTTTAGCTCCACATACACATTTTCAGATTTATTCCATTTATCCTAGCCTGTAAGAATTTAGATGTATTGGGTATTGAGATATAAAATAGCAAATTTTTGTACATGAGGGCTAAATTTACTCCCTCAGTAAAGCTCATGGAATCTGAAAGATATTGACAGAGGGAACAATATTTTATGCACAAACCTTTGTGGGGTATCTTGAATATACTTCTTCTGATAAAATTACATACTTTACTTCTACCAATGTACATAAAATGTCAAGAAAAACAAAATATTACATAGCCATTCCTCCCCCCCCCCCCATTATGTTCTCAAAGGGATACACTCATCAGAAAGTGGAAAGGGTAATATAAACACTGGGTATTTTAAACAGTGATTGAAAAATATTAAATAGCTAGCCCTAGCTGGTTTGTTTCAGTGGATAGAGCTTCGGTCTGTGGACTGAAGTATCCGGGTTCGATTCTGCTAAAAAAGCACATTCCCAGTTACAGGCTTGTTCCCCAGTAGGGGGAGTGCAGGAGACAGCCAATCAATGATTCTTTCTCATAATTGACGTTTCTATCTCTCTCTCCCTCTCTGATCCTCTCTGAAAACAATAAAAATATATTTAAGAAATATTAAATAGCTAAAATTTTATTTAGCTAATTTCTACCTCACAGAAAATATGAGAGGAAGTAACAGAGGAACTTCACTGGAAAATATTATAAGACCAGGAGATTTGAAGAAGGGTGGGTGGTATTACAAACTTGTGTATATTACTTTTAATACTATTTTTTCTTATATGATTGTCCTGGGCCAGGTCTGAATTTATGGCTGTCTGAGTAGGCGTATGCCAATAGTCAAGACATAATGTCTATACCATTAAATGTAACAGTATGGCCTGGCCAGTGTGGCTAAGTGGTTGAGCATTGACCCATGAGCCAGGAGGTCACAGATCTGTTCCTGGTCAGGGCACATGCCAGGGTTATGGGTTCCATCCCTAGTGGGGTGTGTGCAAGAAGCACCTGATCAATGATTCTCTCATTGACGTTTCTCTCTTTGCATCTCCTTTCCTATCTCTGAAATTAATAAAATAAAAAAATAAAAAAAGCATATTAAAAATGTTACCAGAATGTATTTCTAACAATATTTGAGGATGGGTCATAATTGTACTCATGTAGCCAAATTAGAACTAACTCTGAGTATTGCTTCCTTAGTAAGTGGCAGGAATAGTTATGTGATACTTTACCTGTTAAATCAGATGACAACTGACTGGAGTTGAAGTACAGGAGAAGCTTTATCGAGCTTGCTGTGATAGCCTGTCCTTTGGGTAAAGACTATACCAGAGATAGAAGATCAAGCTCATTCATTATCTACATGAAGATTACAAAGGAATTGAAATGTGGACATCTGGCCAGTAGGTGGGGAACAGGTATGGTGGATCAACTATTGAATATTTGCATAGCGCAGGTCTAGAAAAAGTGCACATCACTTCCACACCCATTCTGTTAGCTATAATATAGGCTACTTAGTCACATCTTACAATGTACAAATATAGCAGAAAAATGTGTTCTACTGTGTTTCCAGGGATAGCAACCAAAATAATTTGGCAAAAACAGAAATTTCTGCCAAATAGTAAGCATAAATACCTCAGTATTTAGTTTGAATGGGGAGTAAAAATTGAATAGTCAGGATTCACAGTAAACAAGTCTAACAACAAAGCGAGAATGTCGATATGACTGGAGAATAAGTCATGCAGAGACAAATAATATTAGAAGCTTCAGGTTTTCTGTCTATTTATCCTATCTTTTATTGGATTCACTGACTCCTTTTTCCTCTGCATCTTTAAGAGGAATGCAATTTTTTTAATTGAGTCATGAAAAGCTTGTTTCACCTGCTTGTTTCTCAGGGTGTAAATAAAGGGGTTCAACATGGGTGAAATGGAGGTAACAAGGAGTGAAGTCCCTTTATTTATAGCTCTCTCATCCTTGGCTGAAGGTTTGATATACATGAAGATGCAGCTTCCATAAGTAATGGAAACCACAATCATGTGGGAAGAACACGTGGAAAAGGCCTTTTTCCTTTGCTGGGCAGTGGGAAACCTTAGAATAGTCCTGATGATATAAATGTAGGAAAGAACCACACATATGAGGGTCATGATAAATGTCAACACGGCACACATGATAACCATCTGTTCTATCAACCAGGTGTCTGAGCAAGAGATCTTCAGGATAGGAGATGCATCACAGCAAAAATGATCAATGACGTTCGAATCGCAGAATTCCAGGCCAAACCCAGACTCATTGGTGGGAGAAGGATGATCAGTGTTGCTACCCAACAGGAGAAAATGATGTTCTTGCAGACTCTGCTGTTCATGATGGTGGTGTAATGCAGGGGTTTGCAGATGGCCACGTAGCGATCATAGGACATGGCAGCCAGAAGAAAAAATTCCGTTACTCCAAAGAAGTCAGTAAACAAGAGTTGACTGGCACAAGCATTATAGGTAATGGACTTGTCCCCAGATAATATGCTATATAGGACTCTGGGAACACAGGCAGTTGTGAAAGACATTTCTAAGAAGGAGAAATTTTGAAGGAACAGATACATCGGTGTTTTTAGGTGGGAATCAATCAGAGTGAGGGTGATGATGGTTAGGTTTCCAGATATACTCAACATGTAGGAAAGAAATAGAAAGATAAACAGCAATATTTTCAGTGCAGTGTCATCGGTCAGTCCCAGCAAGATGAAGGTTGTTAGTGTAGTTTGGTTTTTCATCTTTGATTATTGTCTTTTGCTCATTCTGCTTCAAATAATGAGACTTTATATGAGGAACTCCAGCGTCCAGGTCATCTTCTGACCTCAAGAGAAGTAAATCAGAGAGTGATTCTTAGATCAGTGGGGAAATGAGCATATCATACATGCCAATGTTTCATTACCCGTTTGTGTCACATAACTGACTGTTCATATTTATATCACATATTTGCACTGCTGCTTCTAATTACAATTTAACTGTAATTGAGTCAGTTTGACATATTATATTATAAACATCAATGAAAGTAAGTCCTAAAAATTGTTTTTGCGTCTACTATTCTTACTTCCCCCTACTTCCTAGAAGTTGCTTTGGATCTACTATTCTGACTTTTCCCCACTTCCTAACACCAGAAATGCTTCTAGCAGAAAAGTCCCTGAAAAAACTAACAATGGCCTTTGCTAAGAAAATCTTTATATTAAAATTTACATGTGTATTAGCAATTAAACTGACAATGAATGCTTATCACAATTTATTCTGTTTCAACTTATCCAGTGGAGTTTCTCTGAGGTGTGTTTAGAATATTTTTATTGGATGTATGCTCTTAAAGATTCATTTAATTGTGTTACAATACAATCTTTTTGAGGTTTTCCTCAAAGGAAATTTATTTCAAATATATGTAGTTTATATCATTAATATTACCCTTGGCTATATTTTACTTCTACTGTTAGACTATGTATGTTATACATTTCTATGCTTTTAGGATATCCTAGTGCCAAAAAGAAAATTTCCCCCCAGCTTACAAGCAGAAATCTGGAATTATATTCTCTGGTTAATTAATTTCCTTCTAAATTCCTTTGACAGTGAAAACCCTAATGCCCTTTTACTATCTGCTTTTTTTTCGTCAAAAAATTAAATATGGAACTCACATTTGACCCAGTAATCCCACTTCTAGAAATATATCCTTAGAAATCAGAAGCACCAATAAGAATGAATATATGCACCTTTATGTTCATAGCAGCATGATTTACAATAGCTAAGATTTGGAAACAGCCTAAGTGCCCATCAGCAAATGAGAGGATTAAAAAACTGCGGTACATCTATGGGTTCATTTTTCTCTAGACTTTGAGAACCCTTTTCCTATCAAAGCATTATAGTTAAGACCAGAGCTTTGATACTGATTTTTTTCTTATTGATGTTTTTCCATTATTTCTTTCTAAACACATTTGACAATGACATATTTTCACTCCTTGTTGTATATATTTACTTCGAAATTTGTGACACACAAATAAGGGAACATTTGCAGTATATTCATAGAGCTGAAGAGCAATATCTTGATTTTTTAATGTTTTGGGTCAGCCTATTTCAGCTTGAAATACACACTACCACCCACTATAAGTATCATTTAGCAATATCATGGTTAACAAGGTTTAGCAATTTCTCAAACATACTACAACATTCTCACTTAAATTTTACCTCCTTGATAATTGTCCTCTCTTTCATATTAACCCTTTATTTATAAACTCATGAGGTATTTGCATCATTTAAACTACTCTAGCCAACATCACCACTAGCCTTCCTCTTGTTTCAATCATTAAACAAACTTCAGACTTGATTTAACTCAAGTTCTCTTCTGCATATAGTAAACCGTGAACTTATGAAAGTCTTTACAGCTTACTTTCTACCATCTCACATTATCCTGAATTTCATCCTATCATTTTGTCTATTTTTTTCAATTCTCCTTCATAGCTCCTTTTCCTTTTCTAATTTGTTGGTGCACATGAAATATTTTTTTCTAGGCAATATCTCTTTTACTCTGCCCTCTCTCGAGGAAGTTCTAATAAATAGGGTGATTTCAAGTATATGCAGGAAAATGTTACAGTATTCTGACTTCAACTTGTTATTAGACATCTAGATCAGACTTAGATGGTTTGATCTTACACTTTTTCTTTTTTTCTATCTGAGAGTCCTTGAGCAATTTGGTTAATTTCTCTATCTTGTGTCTTTTATTTGTGTGTGTATGTGTGCAAACTTCAGATAAAATAATATGTACATCTTAGGGTTATAATGAAAAATTTAGATAATATTGATAAAATATGTACAACTGTATCTGGAATTAGGCGACTACTCATTACTATTCAGTATTGGGCGGTCTTATGTTGTTATCTTATGATTTCCTTTTGAGAGTCCTCTAGATGTGCATATTTCAAGATTTTTTTTGTGGCACTCATGACTGTGTTTCCTTCCCTGTCAAGAGTAAGTCTCATTTAAAAACATTATTTATTGTTCTTTTTTTTTTTACTCCAATTTTCAGTTGTGGGCATGTCTTGCCTTTTCTGTTATCTTTTTAATTTGTTCCTTTTATTCTCTCACTCACAACACTACTTTTACTCATGGTGTCTTTATCTTATAGTTGAAATATTGCAGAAACATGTTAACATATGATTCACATATATCTTTGCTTTTCCCATTCAGTATTTTAAAATTAATGCAATCAGAATCATTTTTCTAAAGCCCAGATGTGATTAATTCTCCCCTATGTGTTGTGGACAATATTTTTGAACTGACATTTACCCCATACTATGTATTTCTCTGAAACTCTTGATCTACCTCTCAGTTAAATGGAAGTTAATTAATTTTGGCTTTAAGTAGGAGTTGGAGAGAGGAGAAAAGGGAATGCATTAGTGGGTTTAAGTTTGAAATGCATCAAGTGTTTAGGTTAATGAAATATTCCAGGCAATAAATGTTTTATTCAGAGTAATGACTAAGAACAAAATTTCTCATCCTTAGAGAATTTATAAAAATTCTTTTTCAGAGGATAAGAAAGTTGAGGAATAGGTTAGATGATTTAGTGGTTCTGAATAAGTTCTCCATGTTTGGTGACTGCTGGAGGATAAGACCAACAGTAGTTAGCATAATTATGTGAGGAGTCCTCAAGAAGGTTAATGGACTTTGATATTCAACAGGGCTGAAATTCAGCCTAATATATTACCCCACTGTTGGGCAAATGGCTGAAGACAATCTCCTAACCTGATAATCCTTTTATTGTTTACCAAACTTTACCATTGATTTGCTTGTTTGCATTCTTAAAGGGCAAATGTGTATTCAAGTAAATAAAAGCTCCTGGGTCCCAGGTTTCAGAGAGCCTCTCTGCTAAAGAAAGGTCTCCTCCTGGCTCCCCCGTGCCTTCTACATTTATATTTCTTGTCTAGTATATTCATTTGTGCATCAGCCCATTTTCCAGACCTTGCACCCTAGTAGCAAATGGATGGGCGTTCACAGGGGACCTTTACTCTCTTCCACTAACATGGAGCCAGAATAGCAGACAGATAGAAAAATGAGATAAATTTCTGCAATTTCTTTTCCTTGTAGAGATCTAAGGGGAACAATAATTAAGTTGCTCTTTGAACACAGGCAAAAAAGCCTTAGAAAGTCACATAGTCTTCCCATTCTACAGGTTGGTATAGAATTACAAAAGGGTGTTCTCCTGTCTAGTGTGACATTAACCTAAAGACAAACATTAGATATTTGACAAATTTTCCTGCACTGCAATTTGCCACAGAAATGCTATCGGTGTCTTATAACTTATACAGAGAACTACTAGATCTTAAGAGTAATATGGGCAAGGGAAACAAAAGATCCAAGGCTGTGATGCACATGAATAGATGTTAGAGGACCAGAACAGAGGATGGATACTGACATCTTTACTTCTTATCACATTGAAATGATGTAATTATTCCAGAACCAAGCTGAACCTGGGTTGAGGGAGGCAGCACAAATACATGAAGTTGATCCACTAGAACAGTCGTTCTCAACCTTGGCTGCACATTAGAATCAGCAGGGAATCTTCTTAAAATCCTGATTTCTGGGAATCAGGATTTTAAGAAGATTCCCTGCTGATTCTAATGTGCAGCCAAGGTTGAGAACCACTGCACTAGAGTGAGGTGGTGGAGTTTGTTAGGAAGGGAAGACTGATAGTATGTTATTGAAAAATATTTATTTTTTTAGAGTGAAATGGAGTTTTGCAATTGAAACATTAATTTTAATACTTTCAATCACTCTTTTTTGCCCTCATTATAAAACTTAGGTTTCTTAGCATATGGAGAGCTTTCTAATATTTCTGCTATCAGTCCACAAAATTTTCCTCATTTCTTGTTTTTTCCTACTAGGGTACTTGAATTTGCTACCAGCAAGAGACAGTGTATCATAGTGATTAAGAGCATGCCCTATGGAGTCGGGCTGCTGGTGTCATCTCTCCTGATTCAATTTGCTTCCCTAGACTTATCTACTAGCGTTTTCCATTAAAGGAGATGCTTAAAATTACCTGTGGAGATTCTCAGATGCTGGTCCTTTTGTTTTTACAGATCTCTACACTTGTAGTCTCTAACTGCTCTATTCCTATTTTAAGTTTTGGTTTTGGCATTAATTCCACCAAGAATATATCTATAACTTTTTAAGAGAAATGTATCTTTTCTTCTTACTATTCCCATTGTAGCCTATGATTATTATGTATTATTCTCTGGTGATTAAATTGTCAAACTGTATAAACAAATTTTATTTTGACATTTTTTTGTCCCAAGCAGCAAGCTTATCTCCAGGGGGCATAGTAAGAGTTCCTTAAAAGTTTGTGGAAATAAAGAAAGAATGACTATCATATTTGCCATATTTTCTTTAACATGTATTTTAAAGTTATTTTAGTCTCTGGAATAAGACTGGAGTTTTCATTTTCCTTTTTCTCTTCCGGTTCAGTTTCCTCCATAGTATTTAGTTCATGGAATCATTGTGATTGTTGATTCCTATTGTTTACCAACTGCCTGGCAGATAGTAAGTTAAAGCTTTCTCTCCTTTCACTTCCTCCTCCTCCCTCCCATCCCATCACCTGCTGTAATACTTATGCTAATGTGTGAGGGCACTAATCAGTGACCACTACACTATTGTTTTTTTATGCATTCTTTTGTGAGTTTGTTAATGCTCACCATAGAATAATTTTTTCCCATTGATTTGTAGAGAGAGTGGAAATGAGGGAGGGATAGGAAGTGAGTGAGAGAGACACATGCATTGGTTGCCTCTGGCAGGTGCCCTGTCTCAGGTCTAGGATGAACCTGCAACCCAGATACCACCCCTTCACCAGGAATCAAACCCCAGACCCTTCACTCTAACCGCTGAGCAACAATGATTAGGACAGTTCCTGCATTCTTTATAAACCTTGTGAATTTTGGTGCCTCTTATAACCTGTTCAATGTTCTGTGAAGAAATGCTAAGGGCAGAGTTTAGAGACTGCAGTTTTGAACATGAGGCTAGGTACTTCACATTTCTTACTCAACTCCCATTAACACTTAATTACATGAGCAGCTATTTCCATTTGTAAATAGATGTAAATATTCTATGTCTTTCTATTTCTCTTCATTTCAAAGAGAAAAGAATTTTCTATGAGAAATTTAATTAGTTTGGTATATTAATGGCTTCACTTATTTGTAGAAATCTCTACCTCACAAGAAAGCTACAGGTGTGTTTTCCTAAGGTCTGGTGAATTGAGGCAAGTTGTTTCAATCAAGGCAGTAACAAATATCAGCATTAGAGTGCTAGAGACCGAGTATTGCCTATGGTTTACAGGCATCTCTGGAGAAAAGGAGCATTAACCTAGGCTGAGGGGGAGAAATAATTAGCTGCTAATCTCGTACCTTTTTAGATAGGGTCATATAGGAATTGACCTTTTGAAGCAAACTGAGAAAATTCTTAAGCTCTCAATACTTCACTGTGGCATGTTAACTCAGAGCATTTTTCCACATTCTTATACTCACGTCCTTTTCCAATCACCAATACCAAAATTTAAGTGACATCAAATCACTGAAATATAAGGTTGTTTTTTAGAAGATTTTGAAAGATGAGTTCTGATTTTTCTGGGAAAAATTTTTACACAGTGAAGGAAGATTAAGATGACTTTTATTATCTCAGGCTCTTAAGGATGTACAGGGGACCTCTGTGTGGATAAGTAAAAGACCCTTCGTGACCAAATTCAATTTTGGTTCTGTGATACAAAAATTTAAGTGAACGTTCTGGTAAACCACTCTCATTCAGGTGAATTTTCTATTTAATATATTTAAATGAATATTTGAAATTATAATGAGCTCATTGAATTCTAAAAACAACATTTCTGATAATAATGTATATAATATTGCTATGCACACTCATACATTCATTCAGAAGGTATTTATTGAGAATCTATATTACAGGTAGTGCTACAGACGTTAAGGATAAAGAGTGAGCAGGTGCTGACCTCTCTCTAGTGATGCATGTAATAAATATTTGAAATAAGTATAATCCCTTCAGATTTCTTTTTTATAATACAAATTAACATTAGAATTAACTATTTCATTTTTCAGAGACACCCAAAATTGCCATCTTGATTTTTAAGCAGATTATTCATATTTTTCAGGGCTAAGGAGCTAGAACTTTGAATGATAAAAGAAACTGAAAGTGCCAAACAAGAACATACTTACTCTTTTGGAAGGTAATCCTGGCTTCAGTTGACTGTGTAATCCTGGTAGTTCTGAAGGTCAAACTGAAAGTATCAGTGGGGTCAGTTAACGTGTCCGAATGCTCCTCTCATGAAGACGTACACATTCATGGATAATTGTTTTCTAGTAGAAAGTGCCCAAAGCTTCTCACTAAAGATTCTATTTCACTTTAAACCAAGGGAACAATTTCTTATATCGGAAAGCAAAAATAAAAAGTCATGTATTTTAAATGTCTGAGAAATAGAATGTAATTTTTAAAGAAGATTTCAAAGAGATGACTTCTGATTTCTCTGGGAAAAGATTTTTACACAGTGAAGGACGATTAAGATGACTTTTATAATCTCAGACTCTTATGGATGTACAGGGGCCCTCTGTGTGGATAAGTAAAGGCCTTTGTGACCAAGTTCAAACATGACTAATGATTTTAATATGCACTGAATTTTGGCAAAATACCTAGAGGGAGCAGTGGGAATAGTGTCCTTGGAGACAATAAGATGCAACAATTTTAAGAGACACATTCCAAGTGCAGAACAATAATTGTATGATGAAAAGATTTCTGTCTACTCTTCAACCCATAGAAAACGAAGTGTTAAGAAAAGATAACAAAATTGCTTTGTCTGCATTTCCTATGAAAAAAAAATCTTGAAAGTAGTATAGACACAATTTCTAATCAGACAACCATACATACTTTACAGGGTAAAAATATATGTTTATATCATAATTTTTCTGTATTGTACTCTTTTTTTAAAAAAATTTTTTTTATTGCTTAAATTATTACAAAGAGTATTACATATGTCTCCCTTTTTTTTCCCCTGCCCTTGACAATCCCCTGGCCTCCCCTACCCCCAGTGTCTTATGTCCATTGGTTATGCTTATATGCATGCATACAAGTCCTTTGGTTGATCTCTTACCACCCCCCTCCTGCCCCCCACCCTCCCCGGCCTTCCTGCTGTAGTTTAACAGTCTGTTCGAGGCAACTCTGCCTCTGTATCTATTATTGTTCAAAAGTTTATAATGGACTCTATTATCCATGAATGAGTGAGATCATGTGGTATTTTTCCTTCATTGACTGGCTTATTTCACTTAGCATAATGCTCTCCAGTTCCATCCATGCTGTTGCAAATGGTAAGAGTTCCTTCTTTTTTACAGCAGCATAGTATTCCATCGTGTAGATGTACCACAGTTTTCTAATCCATTCATCTACTGATGGGCACTTAGGCTGTTTCCAGATCTTAGCTATGGTGAATTGTGCTGCTATGAACATAGGGGTGCATATATCCTTTCTGATTGGTGTTTCTGGTTTCTTGGGATATATTCCTAGAAGTGGGATCACAAGGTCAAATGGGAGTTCCATTTCCAGTTTTTTGAGGAAACTCCATACTGTCTTCCATAGTGGCTGCACCAGTCTGCATTCCCACCAGCAGTGCACAAGTGTTCCTTTTTCTCCACATCCTCTCCAGCACTTGTCGTTTGTTGATTTGTTGATGATAGCCATCCTGACAGGTGTGAGATGGGACCTCATTGTTGTTTTGATTTGCATCTCTCAGATGATTAGCAACTTTGAGCATGTTTTTATATGTTTCTTGGCTTTCTGAATGTCCTCTTTTAAAAGGTGTCTATTTAGGTCCTTTGCCCATTTTTTGATTGGATTGTTTATCTTCCTTTTGTTAAGTTGTATGAGTTCCCTATAAATGTTGGAGATTAGGCCTTTATCAGATATAATGTTGGCAAATATGTTCTCCCATGTAGTGGGCTTTCTTGTTGTTTTGTTGATGGTTTCTTTTGCTGTGCTGAAACTCTTTATTTTGATGAAGTCCCATTTGTTTATTTTCTCTTTAGTTTCCAATGCCCTAGGATCAGTATCGGTGAAGAAATTGCTTCGGCATATGTCTGAGATTTTGTTGCCTTTGGATTCTTCTAGTATTTTTATGGTTTCCCGTCGTATATTTAAGTCCTTTATCCATTTTGAGTTTATTTTTGTGTATGGTGTAAGTTGGTGGTCTAGTTTCATTTTCTTGCATGTATCTGTCCAATTTTCCCAACACCATTTATTGAAGAGACTATCTTGACTCCGTTGTATGTTCTTGCCTCCTTTGTCAAATATTAATTGAGCGTATTGGTTGGGGCTGATTTCTGGGCTCTCTATTCTATTCTATTCCATTGATCTATATGTCTGTTCTTGTGCCAGTACCAGGCAGTTTTGAGAACAGTGGCTTTGTAATACAGCTTGATATCTGGTATTGAGATCCCACCTACTTTGTTCTGTCTCAGGATCACTGCAGCTATTCGGGGTCGTTTTTTATTCCAGATGAATTTTTGGAGAGTTCGTTCTAGGTCTGTGAAATATGCCGATGGTATTTTAATGGGAAGTGCGTTGAATTTATAGATTGCTTTGGGCAGTATGGACATTTTAATGATGTTGATTCTACCAATCCAAGAACATGGTATGTTCTTCCATCTCTTTATGTCTTCCTCTATCTCTTTTTTCAACGTCCTGTAGTTTTCTGAGTAGAGGTCTTTTACCTCTTTTGTTAAGTTTATTCCTAGATAGCTTAATTTTTTTGGTGCGATGGTAAATGGGATTGCTTTTTTAGTCTCTCTTTCTGCAAGTTCACTATTGGTGTATAGAAATGCCATAGATTTCTTGGCATTAATTCTGTATCCTGCTACATTGCCGAATTCTTTTATTAAGTCTAATAGTTTTTTGATGGAGTCTTTAGGGTTTTTTAAGTATAATATCATGTCATCTGCAAATAAGGACAGTTTTACTTCTTCTTTTCCAATTTGGATGCCTTTTATTTCTTCTTCTTCTCTAATTGCAATGGCTAATACTTCCAGTACTATGTCGAACAGGAGTGGTGAGAGTGGGCATTTCTGTCTTGTTCCTGTTCTTAGGGGAAATGGTGTTAGTTTAGGTCCATTGAGTATGATGTTGGCTGTGGGTTTGTCATATATGGCTTTTATTATGTTGAGGTATGATCCTTCTATTCCCACCTTGCTGAGAGTTTTTATCAAAAATGGGTGTTGAATTTTGTCAAACGCTTTTTCTGCATCAATTGATATGACTATGTGGTTTTTTTCTCTCAATTTGTTTATGTGATGTATCACGTTTATTGATTTGCGGATATTGTACCATCCTTGCATCCCTGGAATAAATCCTACTTGGTCATGGTGTATGATCTTTCTGATGTACTGCTGGATCCGATTTGCTAAGATTTTGTTGAGGATTTTGGCATCTATGTTCATGAGGGATATTGGCCTGTAATTCACTTTCATTGTGTTGTCTTTACCTGGTTTTGGTATTAGGGTGATGCTGGCTTCATAGAATGAGCATGGAAGTGTTCCTTCCTCTTGAATTTTTTGTAGTAGTCTGAGGAGGATAGGTTTTAGTTCTTCCTTGAATGTTTGGTAAAACTCCCCTGTGAAGCCATCTGGTCCTGGGCTTTTGTTTGCTGGAAGCTTTTTGATGACTGCTTCAATTTCTTCCATAGTTATTGACCTGTTGAGATTTTTAGATTCTTCCTGATTAAGTTTTGGAATGTTGTATTTTTCTAGAAATATGTCCGTTTCCTCCAGGTTGTCTAGTTTGTTGGAGTAAAGTTGTTCATAGTATTTTTTAACAATCATTTGTATTTCTGTGGGGTCTGTTGTTATTTCGCCTCTATCATTTCTGATTTTGTTTATTTGGGTCCTCTCTCTTTACTTCTTGGTGAGCCTGGCTAGAGGTTCGTCAATCTTGTTTATCCTTTCAAAGAACCAGCTCTTGGTTTCATTGATTTTCTGTATTGTTTTTTTGGTCTCTATGTCATTTATTTCTGCTCTAATCTTTATTATCTCCTTCCTTCTGCTCACTCTGGGCTTTTCTTGTTGCTCTCTTTCTAATTCTTTGAGCTGTAGATTTAGATGATTGACTACCATTTTTTCTTGTTTGTTGAGGTAGGCCTGTAGAGCTATAAACTTCCCTCTCAGGACTGCTTTCACTGTGTCCCAAAGGTTTTGGATTGTTGTGTTTTCATTGTCATTAGATTCCAGGATGTTTTTAATTTCTTCTTTGATCTCATTAGTAACCCAATCAATATTTAATAACATGCTATTCAGCTTCCAAGTGTTTGAGTATTTTGAGTTGTTTTTATTGTAGTTTATTTCTAATATTATGCCTTTGTGGTCTGAGAAGATGCTTGGTATGATTTCAATCTTCTTGAATTTGGGGAGACTTTGTTTGTGACCCAATATGTGGTCTATTTTTGAATATGTCCCAAGAGCACTTGAGAAGAACATATATTTTGTGGCTTCGGGGTGAAGTGTTCTGAAGATATCAATTAAGTCCATCTGATCTAGTGAGTCATTTAGGATTGCTGTTTCTTTGCTGATTTTTTTGTCTAGCGGATTTATCCAGTGATGTCAGTGGTGTATTAAAGTCCCCTACTATGATTGTATTGTTGTCGATCTCTCCCCTGATATCTTCCAGGAGTTTTCTTATGTATGTGGGTGCTCCTGCATTGGGTGCATAGATGTTTATCAGGGTTATATCCTCTTGTTTTATTGATCCCTTTAGTATTATAAAGTGGCCTTCCTTATCTCTTGTTATGGCCTTCACTTTGAGGTCTATTTTGTCCGATATAAGTATTGCTACCCCAGCTTTTTTTTCATTTCCATTTGCCTGAAAGATATTTTTCCATCCCTTCACTTTCAGTCTGTGTGAGTCCCTTCTAATGAGATGGGTCTCTTGTAGACAGCAAATGTATGGGTCATGTTTTTTTATCCATTCAGCCACTTGATGTCTTTTGATTGGGCCATTTAGTCCATTTACATTTAAAGTTATTATTGAAAGGTACTTGTTTGTAGCCATTTCTATTTTTTGTGTGGCTGTTTTCTTTCTGGGCTTTTTATTTCTTCTTTTTACACCAGTCCCTTTAGCATTTCTTGCATTGCTGGCTTGGTGGTGATAAACTCCCTTAGCCTTTTTTTGTCTGTGAAGCTTCTTATTTCCCCTTCAATTTTGAATGATAGCCTTGCTGGGTAGAGTATTCTTGGATTCAGTCCTTTGCTTTGCATCACTTTGTAAATTTCTGTCCATTCTTTTCTGGCCTGATGTGTTTCTGTTGAGAAATTGTTTGATAATCTGATGGGGGATCCTTTGTAGGTAACTCTCTGTTTCTCTCTTGCAGCCTTTAAGATTCTCTCTTTGTCTTGTACATTTGCCATCGTTATTATGACGTGTCTTGGTGTGGGTCTTTTGTGGTTCATCTTGCCTGGGACTCTCTGTACTTGTGTAACTTTTTCTTCCCCATATCCGGGAAGTTTTCTGTCATTATTTCTTCAAATAGATTTTCTAATCCTTGCTCCTCTTCTTGTCCTTCTTGCAGCCCTATTATGTGTATGTTATTTCGTTTCATGTTGTCCTGAAGCTCCCTTAGGCTCTCCTCCTGTTTTTTAATTTTTTTCTCCAGTTGCTGTTCAGATTGAGCTTGTTTCTCTGCCTTATCTTCTAACTCACTAATTCGGTCCTCTGCTTCTTCTAGTCTGCTATTGAAACTTTCCATGGTGTTTTTGATTGTAGCTATATCACTTTTCATTTCTTCCTGATTCTTGCATAGGTTGTTGATTTTCTCATCCATCCGGTGAATGAATTGTACAACCATTATTCTGAATTCTTTTTCTGTCATGTTGCATGCTTCAACTTCATTAATTTCCTTTCTTGGTGATTCCTCAATGTCTTTCCTCTGGGTGTTGTGTCGTTTCTTCATTCTGGTTATCTCCCGATGGTTCAAAGGTCGAGTTGCATGGGCCTGGGCCGTGTGCAGTGGGAGCCTCCCACCACCCTAGTGTCACTGAAGAGCTCTGACACTAAGATGTGTGGTTGTTGTTGGTTGGTGGGAACCAGGCTTGCTCTGAGTCAGTGTTGTCAGCGCTCAATGTGGCCTCGTACGTGCCCTTAGAATCAGGGACCCTGCCTGCACCGTGTTGAAAACCAGAGTCCCCTAGCATGCGCCAGGAGTCAGAGTTCCCCAAGAGACCAGTATCAGAGTCTCTGTTGCTTCACGCGACCTCACCTTGAGAATCAGGGTCCCTGTGTGCCCTTGCACCAGGAATTGGATTCACGGGCTCTTAGTATGAATGCACAGGGAATCAGGATCTCAGGCGCAGGTGATAAGAAACACAGTCAAGTCAAGTCACTGGTGCTTGGTGCTGCCTCCTGCCCCAAGAAACGGGGTCCCTGGGCCTGTGCTAGGCGGACAAATTCCCGTTCGAGTGTTTGCTCCCAGCCCAGGGCTCTGAAGCCCACAGTGCGCGAAGGATCAGTTCCAAGGTGCTCGCGCACTTCCAGGCCAAAGTTCCTGCAGCGCTGAGGCCCCGGCAAGGGGTAGGTCTATCAGTTAGTTACTCTGGCGCTGCCCGCGAGCCTGGGGGAAGGGGGGATGGGCTCTGGTACTCACGGATCTGCCGCAGGGATTTCTGAACTTTTGGTGTCCGCAGGTCTGTAGCTGTGGTCGCAGGTCTCTGTCCCCAGTAGCTGCAGGGTCCTGGTATGCGTCTGAGATCAGACTGGGTGGTGCTGAGGCCAGGATCCTAGTCTCAAGCAGCTCTGTTTCCCAAGATGGCATGGTCGCTCCCCAACACCTTTTATTGAAGAGATTGTCTTTACTCCATTGTATGCTCTTGTCTCCTTTGTCAAATATTAATTGAGCATAATGGCTTATGTCAACTTCTGGGTTCTCTGCTCTGTTCCATTGATCTATATGCCAGTTCTTATGCCAGTACCAGGCTATTTTGTATCATATCTTTGTGGTATAATATTATATTTGGTATTGTGATACACCTAACTTTGTTCTTCTCTCTCAAGATGGCTGTGGCTTATTTGGGGTATGTTTTTGGTTCCATATACATTTTGGGAGTATTTTGTTCCAGATTCTGTGAAATATGACATTGGTATTTTAATGGGGATTGAATTGAATCTATAGATTGATTTGGGTAGTACAGCCATTTTATTTATTTATTTGTTTTTTTGTTTATTTTATTGTTTAAAGTATTACATATGTCTTCTTTTTCCCCATTGACCCCTCCCTGGCCACTCCCACCCCCCTCCCAGGACAAGCTCCCACCTCCCCAGTGTCTGTGTCCATTGGTTACGCTTTTTTTTTTGAATTTTTTTAATCTTTATTGTTCAGATTATTACAGTTGTTCCTCTTTTTTCCCCCATAGCTTCCCTCCACCCGGTTCCCACCCCACCCTCTACCCTTACCCTCCCACTGTCCTCATCCATAGGTGTACAATTTTTTTCCAGTCTCTTCCTGCACCCCC
>NW_005871398.1:860248-877198 GCF_000147115.1 Myotis lucifugus | reverse complement strand
TGATTTTTAGATTCACTTGTTGATAGATATGTATCTGTTGTTCATAATTTTTATCTTTACCTTTTTCTTCTTCTTCCTCTTCTTAAAGGATACCTTTCAGCATTTCATATAATACTGGTTTGGTGGTAATGAACTCCTTTAGCTTTTTCTTATCTTTGAAGCTCTCTATCTGACCTTCAATTCTGAATGATAGCTTTGCTGGATAAAGTAATCTTGGTTGTAGGTTCTTGCTATTCATCACTTTGAATATTTCTTGACACTCCCTTCTGGCCTGCATAGTTTCTATTGAGAAATCAGCTGACAGTCGTATGGGTACTCCCTTGTAAGTAACTGACTGTTTTTCTCTTGCTGCTTTTAAGATTCTCTCTTTGTCTTTTGCTCTTGGCATTTTAATTATGATGTGTCTTGGTGTGGGCCTCTTTGGATTCCTTTTGTTTGGGGTTCTCTGTGCATCCTAGACTTGTAAGTCTATTTCTTTCACCAGGTAGGGGAAGTTTTCTGTCATTATTTCTTCAAATAGGTTATAATATCTTGCTCTCTCTCTTCTTCTGGCACCCCTATAATTTGGATGTTGGTTCGCTTGAAGTTGTCCCAGAGGCTCCTTACAGTATCTTCATATTTTTGATTCTTTTTTCTTTTTGTTTTTCTGGTTGGGTGTTTTTTGCTTCTCCGTATTTCAAATCTTTGACTGGATTCTTGCGATCCTCTAGTCTGCTGTTGGGTCTCTGTATAATATTCTTTATTTCAGTCAGTGTTTGCTTAATTTCTAGTTGGTCCTTTTTCATAACCTCGAGGGTCTCACTAGATTTATGGAAGGTCTCACTAAGTTTATTGGCGATCTCACTAGACTTATTGAGGGTCTTACTAAATTTATTGGCGGTTTATAGAAAATTCTTGAAAAACCTTAGAACCATGGTTCTGAACTCTATATCCAGTAGTTTGCTTTCCTCCATTTCTGTCATTTGTGACCTGTTTCTTTGTCTCCGCATTTGGCTGCTTCCCTGTGTTGATAGAGTGGTTTTCTATGCTAGGTGTCCTATATGGCCCAGTGGCTCAGCCTCCCCAATTACCCAAGGTGGACACTCTTGGTGCACCCCTTGGTGGACTTTGTGCACAGTATTGTAGTTAAGCCTTGATTGTTGTATGTATCACTGGGAGTAATTGACCTCCAGGCCTATTGGCTGTGAAGATCAGATGTATTTATGGTGGGAGAACTTCTGTGCTGGAGAAACCCTTATGGAGCAAGACTTGCTTCAGTGGGGCTTTGGTGCTCACTGAGTCTGCCCCCTGAGTGTGTCGCTTATGGATCTGAGGAGTTGTAGTCTGGATGGTCCCACTCTGACCACTGGGTACACTGGCTCTTGGATCTCTAAGGAGGTGCTAATTTAGCTTCTGCCTAAGGCTACCCAGCAGGAGCTATGGAGAGGTCTGCAAGATTTTTCTTTGTTTGGGGTTTGGAGGTGCCCAGATGAGGCTCAGCTGTGAAGCACTGCAAGCTGCTGTGGGGCCTCTCTGACCCGGCTACAGTTTGTTAGGTAATTTTAGATTGTGAAGGGCTCGGCATTCATATGCAAAAGCCTCTGCACACAGCTTGGGTGGGGCAGGGTCTCAGGGAATCAACAGGTGGAGCAAACAGCTATGGTTGATCCTCAGTCCTGCCCTAAGAGGTACCGGGTCTCAGTATCCCACAGTAATTGCTGCAAGCACCTCTGAGAGAAAGCTGCCCTTGAGTTCCGCCCAATGCCAGACAGTCCAGTTTCTCCCCATATGAGTCAGAGTCCCCAGAGACTCGCCCGGAACTGGAGTTCAGAGCCGTTGGGAGCCTGAGACTCCCTCCTGACTGAAAGAGACAACCGTGTCCTCAGTTGCCAGCCCTGTCCGCGTGCTCCTCCGTACCTCTACACTTTACTTCCGCACCTCCTCTGAGTCTCAGTGTGCTTCTCTCTTTCCTTCTAGTCGTAGAATTTCCACACAGACAGCCTTCCTGTGGTTCTGGATGATGTCCATTCTCTCCTTTAGTTGTATTTTTGAAGTTGTTGTGGGAGGCAGCAATTTCCGGTGTTTACCTATGCCGCCATCTTGGTTTCTCCCATTGGTTATGCTTATATGCATGCATACAAGTCCTTTGGTTGATCTCTTAACACGGCCCATCCCCTCCTCCCTTCGTGGCCCTGCCATCCTTCTCAGGTTTGACAGTCTGTAGATGCTTCTCTGTCTCTGGATCTATTTTTGTTCATTAGTTTATGTTGTTCATTATATTCCACAAATGAGTGAGATCATGTGATATTTATCTTTCTCTGACTGGCTTATTTCACTTAGTATAATGCTCTCCAGGCCCATTCATTCTGTTGCAAATGGTAGAAGTTCCTTCTTTTTTACAGCAGCATAGTGTTCCATTGTGTAGGTGAACCACAATTTTCTAATCCACTCATCAGCTGATGGGCACTTAGGCTGTTTCCAAATCTTAGCTATTGTAAATTGTGCTGTTATGAACATAGGGGTGTATATACCCTTCCTAATTGGTGTTTCTGACTTCTTGGGATGTATTCCTAGAAGTGGGATTACTGGGTCAAATGGCAGTTCCATTTTTAGTTTTTTGAGGAAACGCCATACTGTTCTCCACAGTAGCTGCACCAGTCTGCATTCCCACCAGCAGTGCACAAGTGTTCCTTTTTCTCCACATCCTCTCCAGCACTTGTCATTTGTTGATTTATTGATAATAGCCATTCTGACAGGTGTGAGATGGTACCTCATTGTCCTTTTGATTCGCATCTCTCAAATGATTAGTGACATTGAGCATGTTTTCATATGTCTCTTGGCCTTCTGAATGTCCTCTTTTGAAAAGTGTCTATTTAGGTCCTTTGCCCATTTTTTGATTGGATTGTTAATCTTCCTTTTGTTAAATTGTATGAGTTCCCCGTAAATTTTGGGGTATAAACCCTTATCTGAGATAACTTTGGCAAATATGTTCTTCCATGCAGTGGAATGTTTTGTTGATGATTTCTTTTGCTGTGCAGAAGCTTTTTATTTTGATATAGTCCCATTGGTTTATTTTCTCCTTAGTTTCCATTGCCCTAGGAGCTGTATTGGTAAATATATTGCTACAACATATGTCTGCTATTTTGCTGCCTATGGATTCTTCTAAGATTTTTATGATTTCCTGTCTTATGTTTAAGTCCTTTTTCCATTTTGAGTTTATTTTTGTGTATGGTGTAAGTTGGTGGTCCAGTTTTTTTTTTTGCATGTATTTGACCAATTTTCCCAACACCATTTATTGAAGAGACTGTTTTGACTCCATTGTATGCTCTTGCCTCCTTTGTCAAATATTAATTGAGCATAATGGCTTGGGTCAGTTTCTGCTTTCTCTGTTTTGTTTCATTGGTCTATATGTCTGTTCTTGTGCCAGTACCAGGCAGTTTTGAGAACAGTGGCTCTGTAATATAGGTTGATATCTGGTATTGTGATCCCTCCAACTTTGTTCTTCTTTCTCAGGATTGCTGTGGATATTCTGGGTCTTTTTTTACTCCATATGATTTTTCTGAAGAGTTTGTTCTAGGACTGTGAAATATGCCATTGGTATTTGAATGAATTTATAGATTGCTTTAGGTAGTATGGACATTTTAATGATGTTGATTCTACCAATCCATGGACACGGTATATTCTTCCATTTGTTTATGTCTTCCTCTATCTCTTTTTTCAACGTCCTGTAGTTTTCTGAGTACTGGTCTTTTACTTTGTTACGTTTATTCCTAGGTATCTTATTATTTTGTTTTTTTGCAACAGTAAATGGCATTTTTTTTAGTTTCTCTTCTGAGAGATCATAATTGATGTATTAAAATGCCACCAATTTTTGGGTGTTACGTTTTATCCTGCTACATTGCCAAATTCCTTTTTAAAATTTAGTAGTTTTTGATGGAGTCTTTAGGGTTTTCTGTGTACAATAGCATGTCATCTGCAATAAAGACAGTCTTTCTTCCTTCTTTACAAGTTGCAAGCCTTTTATTTGTTTTTCTTATCTAATCTCTGTGGCTAGGACTTCCTGTAATATGTTGAATGATAGTGGTGAAAGTGGACATCCCTGTCTTGTTCCTGTTCTTAGGGGGAATGCTTTTAGTTTTTCCTCATTGAACATGCTGTTGGCTGTAGGTTTGTCAGATATAGCCTTTATCATGTTGAGGTATGATCTTTCTATTCTTATTTTGCTGAGAATTTTTTTAATCTGTAAAGGGTGTTGGATTTTGTTGAATCATTTTTCTGCATCTATTGGTATGATAATGCAATATTTGTCTTTCAACTTGTTTATGTGATGTATCAGGTTTATTGATTTGTGAATATTGTACTGACTTGCATCCCTGGAACAAGTTTCACTTGGTCATCGTATATGATCATTTTAATATTTGGGTGGATCTGATTGGCTAATATTTTCTTTAGGATTTTAGCATCTATGCTCACCAGGGATATTGTCCTATAATTCTCTTTCTTTCTTTCTTTTTAAAATCCTCACCTGAGTATATCTTTCCATTGATTTTCAGAGAGAGTGAAATAGAGAGGGAAAGACAGAGAGAAATATTGATGTGAGAGAAACACATGAAATGATTGCCCCCTAAAAAGACCCTGAGCAGGGCTTGGGGCTAGGGAGGAGCCTGCAACCAAGGTACTTAACCTTGACCAAAATTGAACCGGGGACCCTTCAGTCCTCAGGCTGAAGTTCTATCCACTGAACCAAATCTGCTAAGGCATAATTCTCTTTTTTGTAGTGTCCTTATCTGCTTTTGGAATTAGCATAATGCTGACCTTATAAAAAGAGCTTGGAAGTGGTCCTTCCTCTTGGATATTTTGGAGTAATTTGAGGAGTATAGGTGTTAGTTCTTCTTTGAATGTTTGGTTAAACTCCCCTGTGAAGCCATCCAGACCAGGGGTTTTGTTTGCTGGGAGTGTTTTGATTAATGATTCAATTTCATCAGATGTTATTGGCCTATTTAGGTTTTCTGATTCTTTCTGTTTCAGTTTGGGAAGATTGTATTTTCCTGGGGATCTGTCCATTTTGTCCAGGTGGTTCAGTTTGTCACATAGTTGTTCATAGCATTTTCTTATGATCCCTTGTATTTCTGTGGTGTCAGTTGTTACTTCACCTCTTTCTGTCCTTATCTTATTATTTGGGTCCTCTCTCTTTGTTTCTTGATTAGTATAGTGAATGGTTCATCAATCTTGTTCATCTTTTCAAGGAACCAGGTCTTGGTTTCATTGATCTTTTGTATTTTATTTATTTATTTATTTTTTTAGTCTTTATGTCATTTATTTCCACTCTGATCTTTATTATTTCCTTCCTTCTACTTACTCTGGGATTTTCTTGTTGTTCTCTTTCTATTTCTTTTCATTGTAGTGTTAGATAGTTTATTAGAGCTTATTCTTTTTTTTTTTTAAATATGGAATGCTTCACAAATTTGTGTGTCATCCTTGTGCAGGGGCCAAGCTAATCTTCTCTGTATCGTTCCAATTTTAGTATATGTGCTACTGAAGTGAGCACTAGAGCTTATTCTTGTTTATTGAGGTAGGCCTGTAATGCTATGAACTTCCCTTTTGGAACTGCTTTTGCTGTGTCCCATAGATTTTGGGTTGTTTTGTGTTCATTTTTATTTGTTTCCAGAAAGGTTTTGATTTCTTTTTTATTTCATTGGTAACCCATTCATTGTTTAGTATCATACTATTTAGCCTCCATGTGTTTGAATGTTTTTATTCCGGTTGATTTGTAGTTTCATGCCATTGTTGCCTGAGAAGATGCTTGATAATATTTCAATACTCTTAAACTTGTAGAGACTTATTTTGTGTCCTAACACATGGTCTATTTTTGGGAATATCCCAGGTGCACTAAGGAAGAATGTATATTCTGCAGCTTTGGAGTTGGAATGTTCTGTAACTGCCAGTTAAATCCATCTGATCTAGTGTGCCATTTAAGGTATGTGTTTCCTTGTTGAGTTTTTGTCTGGAAATTTATCCAGTGGTGTCAGTAGGGTCGTAAAGTTCCCCACTATGTCTGTATTGCTATCAATCTCTACATTAATGTCTTCCAAGAGCTTTTTTATACATTTAGGTGTTCTGATATTGGGTGCATAAGTGTTTACCAGGTTTATATCTTCTTGTTGGATTGATCCCTTTAGTATTATATAATGGCCTTTTTTTGTCTCTTATTATGGCCTTTGCTTTGAAGTCTATTTTGTCATATATAAGTATTGCTACCCCTGCTTCTTTATATTTCCAGTGCATGGAAATTTTTTTTTCATACCTTCCCTCTCATCCTGTGTCAGTTTTTTGTTTGAGGTGTGTCTCTTGTAGACTGCATATATGTGGGTCATGCTTTACTATCTATTCAGTTACCCTATGTGTTTTGAATGGAACATTTAATCCATTTACATTTAAGGTTATTTTTTGCTAGATACTTATTTGTTGGCAGTTTTAGTTTTTTTTCCTATGTTTCTCTTTCTTTCTCTATACATTTCTTCTTCTTCTTATAGTATTCCCTCTTGCATTTCTTACAATACTGGGTTGTTGATAATAATCTCCTTTAACCTTTTTTTCTCTGGGAAACTTTTAATTCCCCATCTATTTTGAATGGTAGCCTAGCTGGATAGAGTAGTGTTGGTTTCAGATCCTTGTTTTTTATTACTTTGAATGCTTCATTTCCTTCCCTTCTGATGTGTAGTGTTTCTGTTGAGAAAGCATCTGATAGCCTTATGGGAGCTCCCTTGTAGGTCACTGACTATCTATCTCTTGGGGCCCTTAAGATTTTCTCTTTGTTCTTAACACTTGCCATTTTAATTATGATGTGTCTTGGAGTGGATCTCTTTGGGTTCCTCTTGATTGGTATCCTCTGGCTTCCTGGTATTGTGTGGCTTTTTCCTTCACAAGCTTAAGGAAGTTTTTGTCATTATTTCTTCCAACAGGTTCTCTATACCTTGCTCACTTTTATTCTCTCTGATACCCCTATGAGGTGAATGTTGTTTCATTTCATGTTGTTCCAAAGTCCCTTTAAACTGTCCTTATGCTTTTTAAGTATTTTTTCTTTTTTCTGCTCTGATTATATTTTTCATACCTTACCTTCTTATTGACTTATTCAATCATCTACTTCACCTAACCTGCTTTTAATTCCTTCCAGCATATTCTTGTGTCAGATGTAGTATTCTTCATTTCTGACTGGTTCTTATTCATAACATCTATATCTTCTTTCATGCTGATGTAGCTTTCACTAAGGTCGTTTAATTCTCACTAAGTTCTCATTAAGTTGGAACTTAATTGGAGCATCTTTGTAACCATTACTCTGAAATCTGTGTCTGATAACTTGCTTCCCCTCCATCTCTCCTAGGTCATTGGTGATTCCTCCTTTTCTTTAATTTGGGAGTTATTTCTTTGTCTCCCTATTTTAGTTGTTTCTTTGTGTTTGTTTCTATGTATTAGATATATTTGCTATGACTCCCAGTCGTGTGGGGTGGTCTTTTGTAGTGAATGTCCTGTGGGACCTAGAGGTGTTTTTCTTGAATTTTTGAGCTGTATGCTCTAGTTATGTCCCTTTCTTGGGTTATTTAGACACTTCTGTCCAGATTTTTGTTGTCCCATTCATGGGAGAAATCTGTTTTCAGGCTGGCTAACTGTGAGGCTTGGCTGCTACCACATTGTGTGAACTGTTGTATAGGTTTGTCAGTTCCTGTCAAAACAAAACGTAACTGACAGGAAATAAACTGGAACATACAAAATATCCTGAAAGCCACAATGAAAACAACCCAAGAAAAAAGAGAATTAGGAAAGAGAAGAGAGAACACAAATACTAAGGCGAAAAATTAAGAGAGAAAAGGATATTATTGCTAATAGTAAAATAATAAAAATAAAATAAAAAAGCTACTGGGAGGTAAAAGGGGCAGGCAAAAGGTTCTGAAAAGAAAGCAGAAATAGCGAAAATTAAGAGGAGAGTGTAGGAATAGGAAAATGTTAAAAAAAAAAAAAGAGAGACAAGAAGTCTGAGAAAGAAAGAAATAATTATGCAGTGGTATCAAGAAAAGAGATAAAGTTAAAGCAAAAGAAAGCATGAGAAAGACAAAGGGAATAAAGAGAAAAAAGGTAAAGAAGGAGGCCAATAAGAGATATAGAAGAAAAATGAAGAGAAAAGCAATAAAACAGAGAATATGAAGAAAATGCTGAAAATAGAACAAACAAACAAAAAAAAAAACCAAGCAAAGCAAAACAAAAAAAGAAAAAAATTAAAAAGTCATAAAACAAAACATCAACAACAATATAGGCAAAAAAAAAAAAAAAAAGGAACCAACCAAGTGAAGTTCATCTGGGCAGTTTATGATGTCTGAGACTCACTGTTTTGTATGCTAATTTCAGGCCTCCTGGGAAGTACTTTTGTCCACATTTGGCTCTCAGTGTCTTTTTATAGCTGGCCTGTCTGAGGTTCTCTGTGGTCTGTCTCTTCTTGTCAGCTATTCCACCTCCCCTCTGTGGTTGCTAGTGTCTTCGAAGAGAGTCTTTAGGGCAGATGCAGGCTAGTGTAGTTTAGAGATTTTGCCACCAGAAACTCAATGAGGAAAAATTGATCTCTGCTTCAAAGCTGACTCCTCAGTCTCTACCATATCTTTCAATTCTAGTTCCACCCAAAATGGCCTGATGAAGATTCAGATTGGATACAGCCTATTGCCTTTTCTGTATGAGCAGTTTCAGCTGGTTTGGGCTCAAAAAAGATTCCTGTGAACATGTTGCCTGCCACCTGGTCCCAAAAAATAATCCTTGAGATTATTACCCTTGGACTGTCCTCCTCTAAGCTGTTCTTTATTCCCCACTGAACTGTGCCCATCAGAGGTACATGTGGACACATAAAATTAATCATCTCAGGCCCCAAGACTACTGTGATATACACAATTTCGGACAGTATTCAATTATACAAGAATATAGGTGTTACTGTAAAGGGGTTTTGCATACATAATAAAGTCCAAAATAGTTGACTTTAAGATAAGGAAATTATCCTTGGTGGGCCTTTGTTGGAAGCTATCCATTGTCTACACTATCATGAAAGTGCAAACAGGGAACCCAGAAGTCTGATGGACCTTGAGTTTTCGCATCAATTGAAAATAGGTTAATAATAATAACTGGTAAAATTGGCTGAATAATTTATAATTATGACTATAAATAAAAAACGTATTGGAATAAAGATCATTTGTGGGTCCCATCAGGATGAATGTTGTTATTGTGTGGTTTCTCATTATGTATCCCTGTTTCCTTCCCCATTTGCATGAAAAATTCAGACACTTGAATGAGCTTTCAACACTGGCTACAAATGCCAAGCAAATTGACATGACTATCTTGAAGTGATCATGTTGTCAATGTGACATAGAGACTAAAAAAACACTACAAAAGATCAATGAAACCAAGAGCTGGTCCTTTGAAAAGATAAACAAGATTGATGAGCCTTTAGCCAGACTCATTAAGAAACAAAGAGAGAGGACCCAAATAAATAAAATCTGAAATGAAAGAGGTAAAGTAACAACTGACTGCACAGAAATACAAAGGATTGTAAGAAAATACTATAAAAAATATATGCCAACAAATTAGGCAACCTGGGTGAAATGGATAAATTCCTCCAAACATACAATCTTCCAAAATTCAATTCAGAAAACCTGAATAGACCACTAACAGCTACTAAAATTGAAGCAGTAATAAAAAAAAATAGTCCCAGCAAGCGAAAGCCTGGACTGCCTGGCTTCACAGGCAAGTTTTACCAGACATTCAAAGAAGAATTAAAATCTATCCACCTCAGACTATTCCAAATAATTCAAAGGAATGAACACTTCCTAGGTCAGCATTATCCTAATTCCAAAACTAGATAAAGACACTACACAGAAAGAAAATTATAGGCGAATATCCTTGATGAACATAGATGCTAAAATCTTTAACAAAATATTGGATACTAAATCCAGCAATATATTAAAAATCATATGTATATTAATTAAAGTCTGATGCACTGAAACAGAGAAGGTAAAATACTGAAAATATAAATAGATTTAAAGCTTATAGGCCAATGTTAACTGATCTAATGCATGTATAATTGGAGTTGAGAACAAAGAAAGACTGCAGGGCCTGAGGTGGGGGTCATAAAAATATTCACAGAAATAAAAAAATGCATGAAACAATACAAATTTGATGATAATAAAAGTTTGATAATCATCAATAAGGAGAAACACAAAAGAAATCACATGAAGGAATATAACAATAAAATTCCTAAGAACAAATGATAGATAAAAACTCAAAAAGCAACTACTTGGACAAACATAAGAATGATCACAGATTCCTCATCAGAATAATTGCAAGCCGGAAAACAGGGAAAAATCATCTTTAAAGATGAGATTCCCTGAAAGGGAAACATGCTCTAAGTTAATCCAGTTCTGAGTTAGTTGGGAGAATACTCTGGCACAGGATTATCCAATTTAGGGAATAGTGATAATAATATCTAACGTCCAACCACTGTCACCAACTGCTAACACTGATAATATACTTCATTGATTTAGGGATCACTTCCATTGAAAAATTATCTTTAGGCATTTGTCTGGGTTAAGTGCCTCTCTTTTGCACCATCTTAGAATATTGGTTATTACTATCTTAGCATTCAGAAGGAAGAAGTACTTTGTTGAGATTTGGGACTATGATTTATTCAAATTATATCATACTATTAGCAGAATTCCAGACTTATAATCAAATTCTCAAAAAAAATTTTAACCTATAATATGTGATTTGATTGTTTAACCTACTGACTTCAAATACACTTCTAGGTTTCTCAATCAATGCAATTGGCACTCTCTTTTAAAATATCTTTACCAAAAGTTTTCTATGTCCTTGACTGTACATGTCAGCTATTGATATAGTTTTGCTTTGGTGGAGGAGTTATCACTAATCCTTTAGCAATTATATTGATGCTGAGAGCTCCTTCTAATGACCAAAGAGTTAGCTCCCTTCCTCTTTCTGTCTAATTTTATAGTTTTCTCTTTTTGAAGATGCCACATATCTTCTCAAAACACCTCATTGAGATATTAAAACAGAAGCCAAGGATTTGCAATCCTGTTTACATTACTAGCTGTTTCCTATTTGAGGCTAACATATAACTAGTCACTCACCCTTGAATACTCAAATGTTTTCTCTCTGCAGTTGGTATCTCAAGGGTTGTAATTTTCCTAAATTGCTTATAAGAAAGCATCCGTGGAGGCCTTATAAATAGTTTCACTTAGTTTCTTTTATCCTACTAAAGTAAGGGCCTCAAACAGCCCCCCTTGGTGTTCAGCTTCCACTGTTCAAACTCTACTGTTTAAAACACCATGGTAAGGAAAGGGAACTAAGTTAATTCCCGAGAGACAGTATTTTAAAACCACAGGGAAACCAACCACAGTAGCTTATATGGAGTTATAGAAATGAAATGTATCTGAAGCCTGGTAACCTCTTCTCAGTTCCTCTCTTCTTAACTCACTTTCCTCTATGGGCACACTGTGTGCAGAACAGTGTTCCTTGTTGCAAAAATATTTTGTGTTTGAGTCATTTTTAATCTCCAACATTTATAGGGAACTCATACAACTTAACAAAAGGAAGATAAACATTCCAATCAAAAAATGGGCAAAGGACCTAAATAGACACTTTTCAAAAGAGGACATTCAGAAAGCCAAGAGACATATGAAAACATGCTCAAAGTCACTAATCATCCGAGAGATGCAAATCAAAACAACAATGAGGTACCATCTCTCACCTGTCAGAATGGCTATCATCAACAAATCAACAAAAGACAAGTGCTGGAGATGATATGGAGAAAAAGGAACACTCGTGCATTGCTGGTGGGAATGCAGACTGGTGTAGCCACTATGGAAGACAGTATCGAGTTTCCTCAAAAAACTAAAAATGGAACTGCCATTTGACCCAGTAATCCCACTTCTAGGAATATATCCCAAGAAAACAGAAACACCAATCAGAAAGGATATATGCACCCCTATGTTCATAGCAGCACAATTCACCATAGCTAAGATCTGGGAACAGCCTAAGTTTCCATCAGCTGATGAATGGATTAGAAAACTGTGGTACATCTACATGATGGAATACTATGCTGCTGTAAAAAAGAAGGAATTCTTACCATTTGCAACAGCATGGATGGAACTGGAGAGCATTATGCTAAGTGAAATAAGCCAGTCAATGAAGGAAAAATACCATATGATCTCACTCATTCATGGATAATAAAGACCAATATAAACTTATGAACAAAAATAGATACAGAGGCAGAGCAGCCTCGAACAGACTGTCAAACTACAGGGGGAAGGCCAGGGAGGGTTGGGGGGCAGGAGGGGGGGTGTAAGAGATCAACCGAAGGACTTGTATGCATGCATATAAGCATAACCAATGGACATAAGACACTGGGGGGTAGGGGAGGCCAGGGTATTGTCAAGGGCGGGAACAAAAGGAGACATATGTAATACTCTTTGTAATACTTTAAGCAATAAAACAATTAAAAAAAAAACACCATGTTAAGAAAATGGAACTAAGTTAATTCCCGAGAGATAGTATTTTATGACCACAGGGATACCAACCACAGTAGCTCATATGGAGTTATAGAAATGAAATGTATCTGAAGCCTGGTAACCTCTTCTTAGTTCCTCTCTTCTTAACTTACAATTACCTTTCCTCTATCGGCACACTGTTTGCAGAACAGTGTTCCTGGTTGCAAAAATACTTTGTGTTTGAGTCATTTTTTTTCTACATATGTATGTACATTATCTTGACTAGATATACAGAGCACAATTTTGACAAATGAATTGATAGCAAAGTGTAAAGGTTTGATGTCTATCTTGCAGGGATGATTCCTGTTAAATTTATAAGTGAGTAGGAGAAGACACTATTGGAACATTAACAAATATGTCATTTTATTGAGGAAAGTGCATGTCTTTGTTTGTGTACACACACATACATATATACACACATCTATAATATACGTGCTTCTCTCTTTATATATATACTAGATGCCCAGTGCACGAAATTCATGCACTCAGGGGGGGGCTTCCTTCAGCCTGGCCTGCTCCCTCTCGGGAAAACGTCCGACTGATGGCTTAGGCCTGCTCCATGCTGGGAGTGGCTCTAAGCTGTCATTTGGACATTCTTAGAGCTGCCATGGAAGCGGGAGAGGCTCCCGCCACCACCGCTGCATTTGCCAGCCATGAGCTTGCTTCTGGCTGAGCGGCACTCCCACTGTGGGAACTCACTGACCACCAGAGGACAGCTCCTGTGTTGAGCATCTGCCCCCTGGTGGTCAGTGTACGTCATAGTGACTAGTCAACTGGTAGACTATCTGCCCCCTGGTGGTCAATGCACATCATAGCGAGCAGTTGAGCAGCCTTAGCATATCATTAGCATATTACACTTTGATTGATTGAACAGATGACTTGACGACGGGAGGACTGCACACCTAGCATATTAGGCTTTTATTATATATGATTTTCAGGTATGAATAACATGTTGGTTACATTGAGATATCTTTAATTTAACAAATGCATAATCAGGCATCTATTAATTTTAATATATATCTCATTACTTAAAAATTACTTGCCTTTCCCTGGCTAGCATGGCTCAAGATTTAGAGGGTCCATCTGGGCACTATAAGGTGGCAGGTTTGATTCCTGGTCAAATGCACATAATTGGTTTAAAAGTTCATTCCCTGACCCCATGTGGAAGGCAACCAGTTGATGTGTCCCTCTCACATTGATGTCTCTCTCTCTCCCTTCCCCTCTCTCCCTCCCTCCCTCTAACTCTCTCTGAAAAGCAATGGAAAAAAATGACAACAAAAGTCCTCAGGTGAGGATTAAAAAAAAAAGAAGAAAAATAATAAAAAAATTACTTGCATTAATTTACTAAGGATTTTTTTTAAAAAAATCACATCATCTTAGTTTTCAAAAGCAAACATCATTGTATGTAGATGATAAATGACAAAGATAAAATACTTACTCTTCTGACAATCATAACCTCAGATGGTCACTTAATCCCCCAAATCCTCAGAGTGACAAAGGCTGACCAGACATGTGTCAGCGGAGACAGGTAGTTGTACTGCCAATCACTTATTTTTTTCTGAACCCTTACTCACACTCAAAGGCAGGATTTCTCAGAGTGTTCACTTTAAAATATTTAAAGATTTTTTAAAATATATTTTATTGATTTTTTTACAGAGAGGAAGGGAGAGGGATAGAGAGTTAGAAACATTGATGAGAGAGAAACATCGACCAGCTGCCTCCTGCACATCTCCTACTGGGGGTGTGCCCGCAACCAACGTACATGCCCTTGACCGGAATCGAACCCGGGACCTTTCAGTCCGAAGGCCGACGCTCTATCCACCGAGCCAAACTGGTTTTGGCTAAAGATTTTTATCAACATGATTTTGATCTCACTTTAAATCAAAGCAATATTTTCTTGTACTCCCTTTAAGTAAAATGCTAAACAAACAAGCAAACAAATAATCCAATTATAAAATTAACAGAGGACCTGACAGACATTTCTCCTAAGAAGACATATAAATGGCCAACAGATATATGAAAAGATGCTCAACTTCACTAACTATCAAGGAAATGCAACTCAAAACTACAATGAGATACCTCATATAATAGCCATCTCTTAAATTGGCTATTATCAACAAGGCAAGTAGTAACATTTGTTGGAGAAGTTGTGGAGAAAAAGGAATGTATATTCACTGCTCGTGGGAATGTCAACTGGTGCAGCTACTAAGGAAAAATAGTATGGTATCTTCTCAATAAATTAAGAATAGAGTTGCTATATGATCCAGAATTTCCTCTTCTGGGTATCAACCCCTAAAACTTGAAAGCACTTATTTACAAAGATGTATGTACTCTATGTTCATTGCAGCTTTATTTATGGTGGCCAAGATATGGAAGCAAGCAAAGTATCTCTCAATAGATGATTAGATAAAGATGATGTAGTACATATGCACAATGGATTACTACTCAGTCATAGGGAAAGATGAAATACTGCCTTTTGTGACAACATGGACCTTGAGAATATCATGCTAAGCAAAATAAGTCAGACAGAGTCAAGTACCATAGGATTTCACTCATATGTGGGATATAAAACTGAGAGCAACAAGTGAACAAACAAGACAAACACACAAAAAGTCAGACACAGACAACAGTATGGTGGTTACCAGGGGAATGGAGTTGGTGGGGGTAGTAAAGGGACAATATACGGTGACAGAAGATGATTTGGCTTTGGGTGGGTGGCACACAATGCAGTATACAGATCACGTTTTATAGAAAAGTACATGTGAAGCCTATACCATCTTATTAACCACTTTCACCCCAATAAATTTAATTAAAAAATGAAAAGAAAAAGGGGGGAAAAAGCTAGAGTGTGTAGAACCTCATTTTGGTTTTTAGAGAACTTGAAGATATGATGATGCCTTTGGCATACTAGCACACTTAAATAAACAAACAAACAAACAAACAAACAAACAAACAAACACTCATGCCCTTGGTGACTCTGACTCAAAAGTGACTAAGAATTCTAGTGTGTAAATAACTTTTGGGATAAGAAACATTCCTAAAGGCAGCTGTGGGGACTGTGTCCTTGGGGACAGAAGTAGACATGAGCATCAGAAGCAGGGAATGTGCAAAATACATCACCATAGGTCTTTAAAAATTAACAGGAAACAATTTTCCTTACTTACTAATTTTTATGAATACATTTTAATTATAAAATAAATCTGATAAAAAATAAAGTACATGTAAAATCAAAATGGCAGAGAGATAGATATTTGAATATGTACATTCATACATTTTTCATATACATGTGGATATTTATTAAGCATATTTAAAATATAGGAGCAATTTATAAAAGTAAGACATAAAGTTCTATATTTTAGATTTAAAAACACTGGGAATGAAATATCACTTTAATAGTTAACAAAAGCTTTAGCATAAAAATTCCTATATATAGTTCTAAATTTATGCATGTTCCATTACTTTTTAAAACAATCTATGTTTTTGCATATTTTAAAAATTTTACTAAAATGGCTGCAAAGTAGTTATTTGAAGTTATGTATCTGACCTCTAGAGACACATACTTTTTAAGAATAATATGAAAACAGATATTTATTAAGACATCACTGAAGATTTAATAGTGAAATATCAATTGTTTGGTGTGGAAAAATTACCTTAGCTCCTCATACACATCTTCAAATTTATTCCATTTATCCTAGCCTGTAAGAATTCATATGTATTGGGTATCTACACTAATAAAAGAGAAAGATGCAAATTGACCATACCTTTGCAACACCCATCAGCAAATCAGGAGTGACTATGAAAATTAACCCAACAAATATGGCTGGTTAATTTGCATACGCAGGTGCTGAGCATCTGGGGGCAGGATACAGGCATTCTGCACCACCCCAGCCACTTTGGGCGACTGGGCAGTATGGGAAGGCAGAAAGGTGGCTTCGGGTCAGAGCGAAGGCAGAAAGCCTGCACCGGCCAGAGCGAAGGAGGTGCCAGCAGCGAGGGGAAGGAAGGCCCATTCTTGCATGAATTTTTGTGCATCAGGCCTCTAGTTGCAATATAAAATACCAAATTTTTGTATATGGAGCTAAATTTACTCCCTCATTTAAGCTTATGGAATCTGAAAGAGATTGATTGAGGGCTCAACATTTTCAGCACAAACCTTTGTGGGATATCTTAAATATACTTCTGATAAAATTACATACTTTACTGCTACCAATGTACATAAAGAGTCAAGAAAAACTAAATATTACAGAGCCATGTTTTTTTCCCCAATGGTTCTCAGTGGCCATAGACTCATTAGAGAAGGGAAGGGGGAATGGAAACTTTGATTTTTTTTAAACAAGGGGTTGGAGATAGGAAAAGAACCTAAAATTTTTATTTA
>NW_005871398.1:856836-860148 GCF_000147115.1 Myotis lucifugus | reverse complement strand
GTAACAGAGGAACTTCACGGGAAAGGGTATAAGAGCAGGAGATGGAGGAGGGTGGGTGGTATTACAACTTTGTGTATATTACTTTATACTATTTTTCCGGCATCTGATTGTCCTGGGCCAGGTTTGACTTTATGGCTGTCTGAGTAGGAGTATACCAATAGGCAAGACATAATGTCTATACCATTAAATTTAACAGTATGTACTTCTAAGTTGAGTGTAGGTTATAATTGTACCCATGTAGCCAAATTAGAGGTGACTCTCAATATTGCTCTCTTAGTAAGTGGCAGGGATAGTGCTGTGATACTTTACCTCTCAAATCAGATGACAACTGACTGGAGGTGGGAGAGAAGAGAAGCTTTATTAAACTAGCTGTGATAGCCTGTCCTTTGGGTAAAGACTATACCCGAGACAGAAGTTCAAGTTCATTCATTATCAATATGAAGCTTACAAAGTCATGGAAGCATGCATATCTGGCCAGTAGGTGGGAGAAAGGGATGGTGGATCACCTATTGAATATTTGCATAGAGCAGGTCTGGAAATGGTGCACATCACTTCCACACTCATTCTGTTAGCTACAACATAGGCTACATAGTCACATCTTACAGGGTAGAAATATGTCAGAACAATATGGCCTACAGTGTTTCCAGGGATAGCAACCAAAATGTTTGGCAAAAACAGAAATTTCTGCCAGATAGTAAGCATAACTAACTTAGAATTTAGTTTTAATGGGGAGTGAAAAATTAAATAGTCAAGGTTGACTGTAAGCAAGTCTAACAACAAAGTGAGAATGCCAATATGACTAGAGAATAAGTCATGCAGAGACAAATAATATTAGAACTTCGGGTTTTCTGCCTAGTTATCCTTCCTTTTAATTGGATTCACTGACTCCTCTTTCCTCTGTGTCTTTAAGAGGAATGAAATCTTTTTAATTGAGTAATGGAAAGCTTGTTTTACTTGCTTGTTTCTCAGTGTGTAAATAAAGGGGTTCAACATGGGTGAAATGGACGTAATAAGGAGTGAAATCCCTTTATTTATAGCTACCTCATCATTGGCTGAAGGTTTGACATAAATGAAGATGCAGCTTCCATAAGTAATGGAAACCACAATCATGTGGGAAGAACACGTGGAAAAGGCCTTTTTCCTTTGCTGGGCAGTGGGAAACCTTAGAATAGTCCTGATGATATAAATGTAGGAAAGAACCACACATATGAGGGTCATGATGAATGTCAACACGGCACACACGATAACCATCTGTTCTATCAACCAGGTGTCTGAGCAAGAGATCTTCAGGAGAGGAGATGCATCACAGCAAAAATGATCAATGACGTTTGAATCACAGAATTCCAGGCCCAAACCCAGACTCATTGGTGGGAGAATGATGATCAGTGCTGCTACCCAACAGGAGAAAATGATGTTCTTGCAGACTCTGCTGTTCATGATGGTGTTATAATGCAGGGGTTTGCAGATGGCCACGTAGCGATCATAGGACATGGCAGCCAGAAGAAAAAATTCTGTTACTGCAAAGAGGTCAGTAAACAAGAGTTGACTGGCACAAGCATTATAGGTAATGGACTTGTCCCCAGATAATATGCTATATAGGAATCTGGGAACACAGGCAGTTGTGAAAGACATTTCTAAGAAGGAGAAATTTTGAAGAAAGAGATACATAGGTGTTTTAAGGTGGGAATCAATCAGAGTGAGGGTGATGATGGTTAGGTTTCCAGATATACTCAACATGTAGGAAAGAAATAGAAAGATAAACAGCAATATTTTCAGTGCAGTGTCATCGGTCAGTCCCAGCAAGATGAAGGTTGTTACTGTAGTTTGGTTTTTCATCCTGATTATTTTGCCCATTCTGCTTCAAATAATAAGACTTTATATGAGGAAATCCAGAGTCCAGGTCATCTTCTAAAGTGAAGAGAAGTAAATCGGAGAGTGATTCCTATCTCAGTAGGGAAGTAAGCATATCATACATGCCAGTGTTTGATTACCTGTTTGTGTCACATAAACTGTCTGTTTATATTTAAATCACATATTTGCACTGCTGCTTCTAATTACAATTTAACTGTAATTGTTTTCAGTTTGACATATCTACACTAATAAAAGACAAAGATGCTAATTGACCGTAACTTTGCTATGCCCAAGCCACGCCCACCAGCCAAGTAGAGCGAATATATGCAAATTAATCCAACCAAGATGGCGGTCGGCAGCCACAGAGCTGGAGCAAGCAGGAGGCTTGGTTGCCCCAGTGATGGAGGAAGTCAAGCTTCCTGCCTGCTCTGGCCTGCTGTGGCCTCCGCAAAAGGCAACAAAGTTTCAATTATAGAAGCTAAATAAGTCCCAGATACCTGCTTCTAGCCAGCCTCCACAGGGAGCTTGGGTGGCTGGGGGCTGTGGCCAGCCTGCAAACAGCCATAAGCCTCTCACCCAGGATGGTCACACCCTCATGGGTTGAGGGTCCCTGCTGAGGGGCTTGGACAGCCTGCAAACAGCCATCAGACCCTCACCCAGGCTAGCCAGTCACTCCAGTGGGGACCCCCACCCTGAAGGGGCTGTGCCCAGCCTGCAAATAGCCATCAGACCCTCACCCAGACTACCAGGTCTCTATCCTATATAATAAAAAGGTAATAAGCAAATTGACCCTAAACAGCAGAGCAACTGGGAATCACTAGTCACTTTGACACACACTGACCACCAGGGGGCAGACGCTCAATGCAGGAGCTTCCCCCTGGTGGTCAGTGTGTTCCCACAGGGGGAGCTCTGCTGAACCACAAGCCAGGCTGATGGTTGCCAGTACAGCGGTGGTGGTGGGAGCCTCTCCTTCCTCCTCAGTAGTGCTAAGGATGTCCGACTGCAGCTACCTGTTTCCTGCTGGCAAGTGAACATCACCCGAGGGCTGCCAGGCTGCCAGAGGGTTGTCTGACTGCCAGCTTCGGCACAATCCCCCAGGCCTAAGCCATCAGGTGGTCATTCCCTGAGGGGTCCCAGACTGCAAGAGGGCACAGGCCAGGCTGAGGGACCCTCCCAAGTGCACAAATTTTTGTGCACCGTGCCTCTAGTTATATTATAAACATAAATGAAAGCAAGTCTTAAAATTGCTTTTGGGTCTACTATTCTTACTTCCCCCTACTTCCTAGAAGTTGCTTGGGATCTACTATTCTGACTTTCCCCTACTTCCTAACTCCAGAATGCTTCTAGCAGAAAAGTTCCTTAAAAAATCTAACAATGGCCTTTGCTAAGAAAATCCTTACATTAAAATTTACATGTGTATTAGCAATTAAACTGACAATGAATGCTTATCACATAGTTTAT
>NW_005871398.1:772247-856126 GCF_000147115.1 Myotis lucifugus | reverse complement strand
CAACTGCCTGTTTAGGCTCGATTCCTAGGATCAGGCCTAAAGCGGTAGAGGGGGGACATCCCTCTCACAATCCAGAACCTCTGGCTCCTAACTGCTCACCTGCCTGCCTGCCTGATTGCCCCTAAATGGCCCCCCTGCCAGTCTGGTCACCCTAACCTCCTCTGCCTGCCAAACTAATCATCCCTAACTTCCCCTCCCTGCAGGCCTGGTTGCCCCCAACTGCCTGCCCTGCTAATCTGCTTGCCACCAACAGCCCCCCTCTGCCGGCCTGGTTGTTCCTAACTGTCACACCACCAGCCTGGTCGCCCCTTAATGCCCCACTGCCGGCCTGGTCATGCCCTAATGCCCTCCTCTGCCAGCATGTTATCCCCTAACTGCCCCTCCCTCTCCTCAGGCCTGGTCACCCCTCATTGGCCCCCCTGCCAACCTAGTTTCCCCCAACTGCCCTCTGCTGGCCTTGTTACCCCACACAACCTGCTACTCAGTCATTTGGTTGTCACTCACTAACCCCCCTGCCGGCCTTGATGCTCCACTCAGCCTGCTCGATCATCCTTTTGGTTGTTTCAGATGCGACGGCCCCTAGCTCTTTATATATATAGATTACCCTTGGCTATATTTTACTTCTACTTTTAGAATATCTGTGTAATACATTTGTTATGCTTTTTAGGATATCCTAGTGCTACAAAGAAAAATTTCGCCAGCTTACAAACAGAAATTTGGAATTATATACTCTGGTTAATTAATTTCCTTTTAAATTCCTTTGACAGTGAAAATACTAATGCTCTTTAACTATCTGCTTTGTTTCCTCAAAAAATTAAATATGGGACTCACATTTAACCCAGTAATCCCACTGCTAGAAATATATTCCAAGAAATCAGAAGTACCAATAAGAAAGAATATATGCACCCTTATGTTCATAGCAGCACGATTTACAATAGCTAAGTTTGGAAACAGCCTAAGTGCCCATCAGCAAATGAGAGGATTAAAAAACTGCGGTACATCTATGGGTTCATTTTTCTCTAGAGTTTGAGAACCCTTTTCCTATCAAAGCATTATAGTTAAGACCAGAGCTTTGATACTGAATTTTTTCTTATCGATGTTTTTAGATTATTTCTTTCTAAACACACTTGACAATGACATATTTTCACTCCTCGTTGTATATATTTACTTCGAAATTTGTGACACACAAATAAGGGAACATTTGCAGTATATTCATAGAGCTGAAGAGCAATATCTTGATTTTTTAATGTTTTGGGTAAGCCTATTTCAGCTTGAAATACACACTACCACCCATCATAAATATCATTTAGCAATATCAGGTTTAACAAGGTTTAGCAATTTTTCAAATATACTTCAACATTCTCTCTTAAATTTTACCTCCTTAATAATTGTCTTCTCTGTCTTATTAACCATTTATTCATAAACTCATGAGGTATTTGCATCATTTAAACTACTCTAGCCAACATCACCACTAGCCTCCCTCTTGTTTCAATCATTAAACAAACTTCAGACTTGATTTAACTCAAGTTCTCTTCTGCATATAGTAAACCGTGAACTTATGAAAGTCTTTATAGCTTAATTTCAACCATCTCACATTATCCTGAATTTCTTCCTATCATTTTGTCTATTTTTTCCCATTCTCCTTCATAGCTCCTTTTGCTTTTCTAATTTGTTGGTGCACCTGAAATATTTTTTCTAGGCAATATCTCTTTTACTCTGCCCTCTCTCTAGGAAGTTCTAATAAATAGGGTGATTTCAAGTAGGCTGATGATCCCTACATTTACATATTCAGGAAAATGTTACAGTATTCTGACTTCAACTTATTCTTAGACATCTACATCGGACTTAGATGGTTTGATCTTACACTTTTCCTTTTTTTCTATCTGAGAGTCCTTGAGCAATTTGGTTAATTTCTCTATCTTGTGTCTTTTATTTGTGTGTGTATGTGTGTAAACTTCAGATAAAATAATATGTACATCTTAGGGTAATTATGAAAAATTTAGAAAATATAGATAAAATATGTAAAACTGTATCTGGAATTAGGCGACTACTCATTACTATTCAGTATTGAGCGGTCTTATTTTGTTACCTATGATTTCCTTTTGAGAGTCCTCTAGATGTGCATATTTCAAGATTTTTAATGTGGCACTCATGACTGTGTTTCCTTCCCTGTCAAGAGTACGTCTCATTTAAAAACATTATTTATTGTTCTTTTTTTTTTTACTCTCATTTTCAGTTGTGGGCATATCTTGCCATTTATGTTATCTTTTTAATTTGTTCCTTTTATTCTCTCACTCACAACACTACTTTTACTCTCCGTGTCTTTATCTCATAGCTGAAATATTGCAGAAACATGTTAACATATGATTAACATATATCTTTGCTTTTCCCATTCAGTATTTTAAAATCAGTGCAATCAGAATCATTTTTCTAAAGCCCAGATGTGATTAATTCTTCCCTATGTGTTGTGGACAATATTTTGGAACTGACATTTACCCCATAGTATGTATTTCTCTGAAACTCTTGATCTACCTCTCAGTTAAATGGAAGTTAATTAATTTTGGCTTTAAGTAGGAGTTGGAGAGAGGAGAAAAAGGAATGCATTAATGAGTTTGAGTTTGAAATGCATCAAACATTTAGGTTAATGAAATATTCCAGGCAATAAATGTTTTATTCAGAGTAATGAGTTAGAACAAAATTTCTCATCCTTAGAGAATTTATGAAAATTCTTGATCAGAGGATAAGAAAGTTGCAGAATAAGTTAGATGATTTAGTGGTTCTGAATAAGTTCTCCATGTTTCGTGACTGCTGGAGGCAAAGACCAACAGTAGTTAGCATAATTATGTGAGGAGTCCTCTGGAAGGCTAATGGACTTTGATATTCAACAGGGCTGAAATTCAGCCTAATATATTACCCTGCTGTTGGGCAAATGGCTGAAGACAATCTCCTAACCTGACAATCCTTTTATTGTTTACCTAACTTTACCATTGATATGCTTGTTTGCATTCTTAAAGGGCAAATGTGTATTCAAGTAAATAAAAGCTCCTGGGTCCCAGGTTTCAGAGAGCCTCTCCGCTAAAGAAAGGTCTCCTCCTGGCTCCCCCATGCCTTCTAAATTTTTATTTCTTGTCTAGTATATTCATTTGTGCATCAGCCCATTTTCCAGACCTTGCACCCTAGTAGCAAATGGATGGGCGTTCACAGGGGACCTTTACTCTCTTTCACTAACATGGAGCCAGAATAGTAGACAGATAGAAAAATGAGATAAATTTCTGCAATTTCTTTTCCTTGTAGAGATCTAAGGGGAACAATAATTAAGTTGCTCTTTGAACACAGGCAAAAAAGCCTTAGAAAGTCACATAGTCTTCCCATTCTAAAGGTTGGTATAGAATTACAAAAGGGTGTTCTCTTGTCTAGTGTGACATTAACCTAAAGACAAACATTAGATATTTGACAAATTTTCCTGCACTGCAATTTGCCACAGAAATGCTATCGGTGTCTTATAACTTATACAGAGGACTACTAGATCTTAAGAGTAATATGGGCAAGGGAAACAAAAGATCCAAGGCTGTGATGCACATGAATAGATGTTTGAGGACCAGAACAGAGGATGGACTCTGACATCTGTACTTCTTATCACATTGAAATAATGTAATTGTTCCAGAACCAAGCTGAACCTGGGTTGAGGGAGGCAGCACAAATACATGAAGATGATCCACTAGAGCAGTCGTTCTCAACCTTGGCTGCACATTAGAATCAGCAGGGAATCAAAGATTCCCTGCTGATTCTAATGTGCGCCAAGGTTGAGAACCACTGCACTAGAGTGAGGTGGTGGAGTTTGGTAGGACGGGAAGACTGATATTATGTTATTGAAAAATATTTATTTTTTTAGAGTGAAATGGAGTTTTGCAATTGAAACATTAATTTTAATACTTTCAATCACTCTTTTTTGCCCTCATTATAAAACTTAGGCTTCTTAGCATATGGAGAGCTTTCTAATATTTCTTCTATCAGTCCACAAAATTTTCCTCATTTCTTGTTTTTTCCTACTAGGGTACTTGAATTTGCTACCAGCAAGAGACAGTGTATCATAGTGATTAAGAGCATGCCCTATAGAGTCGGGCTGCTGGTGCCATCTCTCCTGATTCAATTTGCTTCCCTAGACTTATCTACTAGCGGTTTCCATTAAAGGAGATGCTTAAAATTACCTGTGTAGATTCTCAGATGCTGGTCCTTTTGTTTTTACAGATCTCTACACTTGTAGTCTCTAACCTCTCTATTCCTATTTTAAGTTTTGGTTTTGGCATTAATTCCACCAGGAATATATCTATAACTTTTTAAGAGAAATGTATCTTTTCTTCTTACTATTCCCATTGTAGCCTATGATTATTATGTATTATTCTCTGGTGATTAAATTGTCAAACTGTGTAAACAAATTTTATTTTGACTTTTTTTTTGTCCCAAGCAGCAAGCTTATCTCCAGGGGGCATAGTAAGAGTTCCTTAAAAGTTTGTGGAAATAAAGAAAGAATGACTATCATATTTGCCATATTTTCTTTAACATGTATTTTAAAGTTATTTTAGTCTCTGGAATAAGACTGTGGAGTTTTCATTTTGCTTTTTCTCTTTGGGTTCAGTTTCCTCCATAGTATTTAGTTCATGGAATCATTGTGATTGTTGATTCCTATTGTTTACCAACTGCCTGGCAGATAGTAAGTTAAAGCTTTCTCTCCTTTCACTTCCTCCTCCTCCCTCCCATCTCATCACCTGCTGTAATACTTATGGTAATGTGTGAGGGCACTAATCAGTGACCACTACACTATTGTTTTTTTCTGCATCCTTTTGTTAGTTTGTTAATCCTCACCATAGAATATTTTTTTCCATTGATTTGTAGAGAGAGTGGAAGTGAGGGAGGATTAGGAAGTGAGTGAGAGAGAAACATGCATTGGTTGCCTCTGGCAGGTGCCTTGTCTCAGGTCTGGGATGAACCTGCTACCCAGATACCACCCCTTCACCAGGAATCAAACCCCAGACCCTTCACTCTAACCGCTGAGCAACAATGACTAGGACAGTTCCTGCATTCTTTATAAAGCTTGTGAATTTTGGTGCCTCTTATAACCTGTTCAATGTCCTGTGAAGAAATGCTAAGGGCAGAGTTTAGAGACTGCAGTTTTGAACATGAGGCAATAGGTACTTCACATTTCTTACTCAGACCCCATTAACACTTAATTACATGAGCAGCTATTTCCATTTGTAAATAGATGTAAATATTCTATGTCTTTCTATTTCTCTTCATTTCAAAGAGAAAAGAATTTTCCATGAGAAATTTAATTAGTTTGGTATATTAATGGCTTCACTTATTTGTAGAAATCTCTACCTCACAAGAAAGCTACAGGTGTGTTTTCCTAAGGTCTGGTGAATTGAGGCAAGTTGTTTCAATCAAGGCAGTAACAAATATCAGCATTAGAGTGCTAGAGACAGAGAATTACCTATGGTTTACAGGCATCTCTGCAGAAAAGGAGCACTAACCTAGGCTGAGGGGGAGAAATAATTAGCTGTTAATCTCGTACCTTTTTAGATAGGGTCATGTAGGAATTGACCTTTTGAACCAAACTGAGAAAATTCTTAAGCTCTCAGTACTTCACTGTGGCATGTTAACTCAGAGCATTGTTCCACATTCTTATACTCACGTCCTTTACCAATCACCAATACCAAAATTTAAGTGATACCAAATCACTGAAATATAAGGTTGTTTTTTAGAAGATGTTGAAAGATGAGTTCTGAATTTTCTGGGAAAATATTTTTACACAGTGAAGGAAGATTAAGATGACTTTTATTATCTCAGGCTCTTAAGGATGTACGGGGGACCTCTGTGTGGATAAGTAAAGGACCCTTCGTGACCAAATTCAATTTTGGTTCTGTGATACAAAAATTTAAGTGAATGTTCTGGTAGACCACTTTCATTTAGGTGAATTTTCTATTTAATATATTTAAAGGAATATTTGAAATTATAATGAGCTCATTGAATACTAAAAACAACATTTCTGATAATAATGTATATAATATTGCTATGCACACCCATACATTCATTCAGAAGGTATTTATTGAGAATCTTTATTACAGGTAGTGCTACAGACGTTAAGGATAAAGAGTGAGCAGGTGCTGACCTCTCTCTAGTGATGCATGTAATAAATATTTGAAATAAGTATAATCCCTTCAGATTTCTTTTTTATAATACAAATTAACATTAGAAATAACTTTAATTTTTCAGAGACATCCAAAATTGCCATCTTGATTTTTAAGCAGATTATTCATATTTTTCAGGGCTAAGGAGCTAGATCTTTGAATGATAAAAGAAACTGAAAGTGCCAAACAAGAACATACTTACTCTATGGAAGGTAATCCTGGCTTCAGTTGACTGTGTAATCCTGGTAGTTCTGAAGGTCAAACTGAAAGCATAAGTGGGGTCAGTTAACGTGCCCAAATGCTCCTCGCATGAAGACATACACATTCATGGATAATTGTTTTCTAGTAGAAAGTGCCCAAAGCTTCTCACTAAAGATTCTATTTCACTTTAAACCAAGGGAACAATTTCTTATATCGGAACACAAAGTTAAAAAGTCTTGTATTTTAAATGTCTGAGAAATATAAGGTAATTTTTAAAGAAGATTTTATAAGAGATGACTTCTGATTTCTCTGGGAAAAGATTTTTACACAGTGAAGGACGATTAAGATGACTTTTATAATCTCAGACTCTTATAAATGCACAGGTGCCCTCTGTGTGGATAAGTAAAGGGCCCTTGTGACCAAGTTCAAACATGACTAATGATTTTAATGTGCACTGAATTTTGGCAAAATACCTAGAGGGAGCAGTGGGAATAGTGTCCTTGGAGACAATAAGATGCAACAATTTTAAGAGCCACATTCCAAGTGCAGAACAATAATTGTATGATGAAAAGATTTCTGTCTACTCTTCAACCCATAGAAAACGAAGTGTTAAGAAAAGATAACAAAATTGCTTTGCCTGCATTTCCTATGAAAAAAAAATCTTGAAAGTAGTATAGACACAATTTCTAATCCAACAGCCATACATACTTTACCAGGGTAAAAATATATGTTTATATCATCATTTTTCTGTATTGTACTCTTTTTATGTGCAAGCCATTATCTAAGAAAGCTAACCCATATTTCATTATTAAAATTCATATATTAAAAAATCTCATCTCTACACTAATAAAAGAGAAACATGGTAATTGGCGTACGACCGCTACCCTTCCCATTGGCTAATCAGCGTATCCTTATGCAAATTAACTGTCAGCCAAGATGGCGGCCGGCAGCCAGGCAGCTGGAAGCAAACATGAGGCTTGCTTGCTCCAGGAACTGCAGACTCCAACGTTCCCCGCCTCACTTGCCGGACTCTCAACTGCAACTCTAAGCAACTATTACTATGTTGCAAATAAGAAGCTAAACAAAACCGGCTGTCAGTCAGCCCCGGACTGCAACATTGTATCCATGTTTTCAGCAGCGAGGCCTCAGAGCTAAAGCTGGCCCAGAATAAAAAAAAAAAAAAAGAAAGAAAACAAGGAGCGGTTGGGAGCTTTTAGTCAACTGCCAGTGGGAAAACAGCCCTCAGCCCCTCAGCCAGACTGGCCAGGCACCCCAGTGGGGACCCCCACCCTGATCCAGGACACCCTTCAGGGCAAACCAGCCAGCCCCTACCCGTGCACCAGGCCTCTATTCTATATAGTAAAAGGGTAATATGCCTCCCGGCACTGGGATCAGCGAAGCAGCGAGGCTCCCGGCACTGGGATCAGTGGAGCAGCAAGGCTCCCGGCACCGGGATCAGCGTGACAGGGGGCAGCGCCCAAACCCCCTGATCAGCCCTGCTCTGTGCCTGATAGGGGGGGAGCTCCCCAATCCCCCGATTGCCCTGCAGCTCTGTGTGTGACAGGGTGCAGCGCACCAACCCCCTGATCGGCCCTGCTCTGTGTGTGACAGGGTAGAACCATAACCTCCCCATTGGCCCTGCCCTGAGTGTGACAGGGTGCAGCGCCCCAACCCCTTGATCCGCCCTGCTCTGTGTGTGAAAGGGTGCAGCGCCCCAACCCCCTGATCGGCCCTGCTCTGTGTGTGACAGGGTAGAGCCATAACCTCCCCATTGGCCCTGCCCTGAGTGTGACAGGGTGCAGCGTCCCAACCCCTTGATCCGCCCTGTTCTGTGTGTGACAGGGGGCGGTGCCCCAGCTCCCCTATCGGCCTTACTCTGTGAGTGACAGGGAGCAGTGCCCCAACCCCCTGATTGGCCCTGCTCTGTGAGTGACAGGGGGCAGCGCCCCAATCCCCTGATCGGCCCTGCTCTGTGCGTGACAGGGGGTGGCACCGCAACCTCCCCATCAACCCTGCCTTGAGTGTGACAGGGGGCGGTGTCCCAATCCCCCAATCGGCCCTACCCTGAGCGTGACTGAGGGTGGCATTGCAACCTCCCAATCCGCCCTGCTCTGTGCATGACGGGGCGGCGCCCCAACTCCCCAATCAGCCCTGCTCTGAGCCTGACCAGGGGCTGCACTTAGGGATTGGGCGTGCCCTCTGCCACCCGGGAGCAGGCCTAAGCCAGCAGGTCGTTATCTCCCGAGGGGTCCCAGACTGTGAGAGGACACAGGCCGGGCTGGGGAACCCCCTCCCCCCGCCCCCCGAGTGCACAAATTTTTGTGCACCGGGCCTCTAGTTTTTTAATAAACATCATTGATTTTTTCTGTTTAAATGATCAGAAGAGGAATTTCTCTTGTAAAACCCTCTTACATATTAGAACTTTGAAGTGTATTGCCACATTTTGCTTCCAATGTATAATACCGCATTATATGCACACCATGTTTGGGTCTCTCTGTGTCACTATTGGCATTGTGGGGCCTGAGGGAATTTCACATTTATTCCTTGCTTGAGTTTTGAGTCAACAAGAGAGCAAAATGTAGGCAAGTAAAGGGAGTTTAAAATACCAATTTTATTATAGATAGAAATATTTTAAACATGGCTATGAACATCCTGATAAGAACCTCCCGAGTTAGCCATATCTCCCAGATAGACAGTTCTAGAAACCCAACACTACCCCACCACTTGGGGCAGACCCTTTTGTTTCATGAATTTGAACAGTCTGGCATCTATCTGTAGAAAAAACAATATAAAACAGGAGAGGGAATATTGTAGTTTGCAATTCTCCTGTCAGGTAAGTCTGTTTTCAACCCCAGGGGAAGGATAGTAGGAGAGTGGTCAGGAGGTTACACAAATAAATTATTGATAAAAGTCCTCCAAATTTTAGAAATAAATCAGAAGAATGACTTATTGAGTATAATAGCTATAGTAAATAGCTGTAAATAAATTATTTAATTATGCAGGAAAATGCATAGGCATTTGACTTCCTATGTACTTTTGCCTAAACTCCAGTCATCATGAAGTGAAACTGTAGCTGTAGGTTTGTGTTCTGTAGAAAACATACCCTAAAGATCATAGTTTTAAGGCACTACTGGATATTAGCCAGTTCAATATCTATCAGATACTGAACAGCAGTCTTCTTTTTTTAAAAAATTTATGTTTTTTATTGAAAGTATTGTAGATGTCCCCATTTTTTCCCCACTGATCCCCTCTACCTCAGCCCTGCCGACCCTCCAGGCCTTCATCACACTATTGTCTATGTCCATGGATTATGCATATATGCATATAAGTTCTTTGGTTTATCACTCTCCCCCACCCCCCAACATCCCCTCCCTTCCCTCTGAGAATCATCACTCTGTTCCATGCTGCTATGTCTCTGGATCTACATGGTTCATCAGTTTTTTGTGTTCATTATATACTTATATAAAAAACCTGGGTTGTGTTCATCAGGACCAGAACCACCTCGACCAAGTGGAAGGAAGTCCGTCCTTCATGGGTTCTCTTGGCAATGGCTGTGCCCTCCCCCGAGCTATTTCCTGGAGTTGTTTCCTGTAAGGGCAGGGTTTTATGCAGGAACCCGCCCTCGGAGCGTGGAGGCAGATCTTTCTAAAGTGTGCCGCATGCCAGCACAGCCAAGGGTGAACCTGAGTGGGGGCAATGGAAAGGCTTAGAAAAGACAGACAAGAGAATGAAAGCCGGGTCTCGGTGGGACGCTGCTTCTCTGAGAGACAGTGACCACACCCATAGCCATGCCTTTATTTTATAGCGGATGCTACAAGGCAAAGTAAGGGCGTGACCAAGATGTTTACAACATTCTTCTGGGTTTCAGTCCTACTCAACTACATGCACCTGAACTCTATCAAACCTACATCACTCAGGCACATGGGGCCACATGTTCAGACCATAGGTTCAAGCTTACAACTACAGCTGTTGGCTATAATTGTGCTGGGAGGACCCTGCCTTCCAAGCTGGGACTTGCACGTGGCAGTGAGAGGACTGTGCCCTCTCATCAGTCCAAGGCTTGAACCTGTCCAAAACACTGTAGCGGCTCCCCACAATAAAGTTTTAATTCTGTTTCTTTGTTACTAATGTTGTGGCCCCTCCCCATAACAAAGAAACAATTTCCGGAGGATGAGGCCCAGGAATCAGGATTTTAAAAAGATTCCAGGTGATTCTAATGTGCAGCCAAGGTTGAGAACCACTGCTATAGATAATATTAAAAATATATCTAAAGGTGCAATTCTTTGTCCAAAAAATGAGCATGTTCAAAAATTAAATGAAGAAAATTTGGATATACTCGATGGACATTTTCACACATATTTGAGTGATGATTCCATTGATTCCACAGATGATGTTGAAAAGGAAAATTTTCCCATCAAATTTCTTAATAGTATTACTCCTTTGGGAATGCTGTGTCATAAATTAAAATTGAAAGTGGGTGCAATCATCATGCTATTGAGAAATCTCAATAGTAAATGGGGTCTTTGTAATGGTACCAGATTTATTATCAAAAGATTACGACCTAACATTATTGAAGCTGAAGTGTTAACAGGATCTGCAGAGGGAGAGGCTGTTCTGATTCCAAGAATTAATTTGTCCCCATCTGACACTGGCCTCCCATTTAAATTGATTCGATGATGCCAGCATTTGTGATGTCTCTTAATAAATCACAAGGACAAACTCTAGACAAAGTAGGCATATTCCTACCTGAACCCGTTTTTGCACATGGTCAGTTATATGTTGCTTTCTCTCGAGTTTGAAGAGCATTTGATGTTACAGTTAAAGTTCTAAGTACTTCATCATAAGGGAAATTAGTCAAGCACTCTGAAAGTGTTTTCACTCTTAATGTGGTATACAGGGAGATATTAGAATAAGTTTAATCACTTTATCAGTTATTGTTGGCATCACTGTTGTTTTTATATCATGTTTTTGTTGTTTTCATATCATGTTTTTGTCGTTTTTATATCATGACTCTGTTGTTGTCATATCCTTTTGTTACTGTTTATTTATTAATAAATTTATATATTATTTTCATATACATTTTACTAATTTCCTTTCCTCTCTTACAGTTCTATTGTAGAGAAAGTGCAAATAGCAATATTAAAATATCTCTGCTAATTAATTCCCTTTTTAAAAAATATATTTTATTGATTTTTTACAGAGATGAAGGGAGAGGGATAGAGAGTTAGAAACATCGATGAGAGAGAAAGATCGATCAGCTGCCTCCTGCACACTCCCCACTGGGGATGTGCCCTCAACCAAGGTACATGCCCTTGACCGGAATCGAACCTGGGACCTTGAGTCTGCAGGCCGATGCTCTATCCACTGAGCCAAACTGGTTAGGACAATTAATTCCCTTTTAATGTGCACGAATTTCATGTACTGGGATACTAGTATTTCACATATGAGTGAGATCATGTGACACTTGTCTTTCTCTGATTAGCATAATAGTCTCCAGGTCCCTTCATGCTATCTCAAAGTGTAAGAGATCCTTTTTTTTTTTTTTACAGCTGCATACTATTCCATGGTGTAAATGTACACCATTTTTAGTCTACTTATCTACTGATGGGCACTTGGGCTGTTTCTAGATCTCAGCTATTGTAAGTTGCACTGCTATGAACATAGGGGTGCATATATTCTTTCTGATTGGTGCTTTGGGTTTCTTAGGATATTTTCCTAGAAGTGGGACCATTGGCTCAAATGGCAATCCCATTTTTAATTTTTTGAAGAAACTCCATACTGTTTTTCATAATCGCTGCACCAGTCTGCATTCCCAGCAGCAGTGCACTATGGTTAACTTTTCCCCATAACCTTGCCAGCACTTGTTATTTGTTGATTTGTTGATAGTTGCCATTCTGACAAGTGTGAGGTGATACTTCATTGTTGTTTTAATTTGCATCTATCTGATGATTAGTGACTTTGAGAATGTTTCTTGGCCATCTGTATGTCTACTTTGGGGAAATGTCTATTTATGTCCTTTGCCCATTTTTAAATTGGAATGTTTGTCTTCCTGTTGTTAAGTTGTATGATTTCCTTGTATATTTTGGATATTAACCCCTTATCAGATATATCATTGGCAAATATGTTCGCCCATGAAGGCCTTTATTTAGGCCAATCCCTGTGAACTCTTAGGGACTATTCAGATTTTTCTTTTTTTAATCCTTTGTACCATTCAGAATATATTCTGGTTGTAGCTGTATTGGTAGCCTAGAGACTGGAGGGAGGGGCTAACTCTTCTGAGAAAATGGCAGCCCAGGTCCCGGGCGCTGGTATGACTCAGCACCAGACTCGCTGCCACTTCTCCTGGACCCTCTCCTCTCCCCAGCCTCTCCCCAGACTCCACAAGTCTGCACCTTCTCCTGCACCTCAAGCCACGGGTGAGTGTCCGTATCTGAAAAGTCCCATGAACTAGGTTCAGTGAAGCAAAGCACAGGTCACAGTGAGGGCAAAGCCTGCGCCTCTGCGAGCTCCTCTCCTGTTGGCACTGCATGGTCTGGTCAGCCCTTCAGGCTGCCCCCTCTGAGCTCAGTCTTTCATGACTGTGGACCTATATCTAGATTCCCCTGCCAACCGCAGTCCTGCGGACCTCCTTTCCAGTTAGAAATTGTTCCTGTCCCAAGGGATGTGGCCCAGTGCTGTGCAGTTTCCCTCTGACCCTCTGGGCTCAGAGGTCTGGCAGATCTCTCCTGCCCAGATCCTTGGTTTTACCTTTCTCCAGGGCTCTTCTGCCCTTCCCAGCTGCAAATTGTCTCACCAGCTGAATATCCTTTGCCAATTCGGGGTGGATGTTATTAGTTTCAGCTGCTCATTCTATCTGCTCCCAGGACAAGGCTCAGGACATGTCCGTCTATTCTGCCACCATTTTGTCAACACCTACTATTTCTTAAAGTGTATTTTTATTGACTTCATAGAGGAAGGGAGAGGGAGAGAGGATAGAAACATCAATGATGAGAGAGAATCATCAGGCTGCCTCTGACACCCCACACTGGGGATTGAGCCTGCAACCCAGGCATGTGCGCTGACCAGGAATCTGTGACCTCCTGGTTCATAGGCCAACATTCTACTACTGAGCCATACCAACCCAGCTGAGAGGCAGTATTTTAAGACCACAGAGAAAAACCAACCACAGTAGCTCTATACTGAGTTATAGAAATAAAATATATCTGAAGCCTGGTGACCTCTTCTCAGTTCATCTCTTCTTAACTCACTTTCCTCTATGGGCACACTGTTTGCAGAACAGCGTTTATAAACAGTAATTTATAAAATATTTTGTCTTTGAGTCATGTTTATTCTCTGCCTAGATACAAATAGACCAATTTTGGCAAACTAATTGACATTAAAGTGTAAGGGCCCCATATCTAGCTCTTTGCAGAGATGATTCCTGTTAAATTTACAAGTGAGTAGGGGAAGAAACTATTGGAACATCAACAAATATGTCATTTTATTGAGGAAAGTGTATGCCTATGTTTGTGTATACACATATATACACACACCTATAATATATGTGTTTCCCTCTTTAGATATATATTTTAAGGTATGAATAACATTTTGACACAGGATGCTTCTGGATGTTAAAAAACCATGCTACATTGAGATACCTTTAATTTTACTAATCCATAAGCAGGTGTCAATTAATTTTAATATATATATTTAATTACTTAAATATTACCTGCCTTACCTTGGGCAGCATGGTTTGGCTCACTCGTTTGAATGTAAGCCTGCACTGAGGGGTCTCTGGTTCCATTCCTGGTCAAGGGCACTTACCTGGGTTTCGGGTTCACTCCCCACCCCTGATCAGGGTATGTGCTGGAGGCAACCCATCTATGTGCCTCTCTCATTGATGTTTCTCTCTCTCTCCTCTAATTCCTCTCTTTCTCGCCCTTCTAATTTATTTATTTATTTATTTATTTATTTATTTATTTATTTATTTTCTCTATTGATTAAGTATTACAAATGTGTCCTTATCCCCCCATTGTCCTCCCCCGCAACTCATGCACTCACCATCCCAATGTATGTGTCCATTGGTTTTGCTTATATGCATGCCTACAAGTCCTTTGGTTGAACTCTCCCCCTTACCCCCACCCTCTCCTGCATTCCCTCTGAGATTTGACCGTCTGATTGATGCTTCTCTGTCTCTGGATCTGTTTTTGTTCATCAGTTTATGTTGTTCATTATATTCCACAAATGAGTGAGATCATGTGATATTTATCTTTCTCCAACTGACTTATTTTGCTTAGCATAATGTCCTCCAGGCCCAACCACGCTGTTGCAAATGGCAGGAGTTCCTTCCTTTTTTATAGCAGAGTAGTATTCCATTGTGTAGATGTAACACAGTTTTCTAATCCACTCATCTGCTGGTGGGTACTCAGGCTGTTTCCAAATCTTAGCTATTGTAAATTGTGCTGCTACAAACATAGGGGTGCATATATCCTTACTAATTGGTGTTTCTGATTTCTTGGGAGATATTCCTAGAAGTGGAAGTACTGGGTCAAAAGGGAGTTCCATTTTTAGTTTTTTGAGGAAACTCCATACTGTTCTCCACAGTGGCTGCACCAGTCTGCATTCCACCAACAGTGCACGAGGGTTCCTTTTTTTCTGCATCCTCCTCAGTGCTTCTCATTTGTGGATTTGTTGATGATAGCCATTCTGAGAGATGTGAGATGGTATCTCATTGTTGTTTAGATTTTCATCTCTCGGATGATTAGTGACTTTGAGCATGTTTTCATATGTCTCTTGTCCTTCTGTATGTCCTCCTTCTAATCTCTTTGAAAAGCAATGTCCACAGGTGGGGATTGACAACAATAATAACAACAATAACTTGTCTTAATTTATTAAGGAATTAAAAAAAAAATACCACATTATCTTAGATTTCAGAAGCAAAACATCATTGTATAATTTATGTAGATAATAAACAACAAAGAAAATACTTACTCTCCTGACAATCATAGTTTCAGATAGTCACTTAATCCCCAAGTTCCTCGGGGTGACAAAAGCTGACCAGAAATGTGTCAGCGGAGATAGGTAGGTGCACTGCCAGTCACATATTTTTTTGAAACCTTACTCAACCTCACAGGCAGGATTTTTCTGTCTCTAAAATCTTTTAAGAGACTTTATCAACAAGATCTTGATCTCACTTGAAATCTAAGCAATATTTTCTTGTACTCACTTTAAGTAAAATGCTAAACAAACATGCAAACAAATAATCCAATCATAAAATGGGCAGAGAACCTGACAGACACTTCTCCTAAGGAGATGTACAAATGGCCAACAAATATATGAAATTATCTTCAACCTCACTAGTTATCAGGGAAATTGAAGTCAAAACTACAATGAGATACCACCTCACATAATAGGCATCTGTTAGAATGGTTATTATCAAAAAGGCAAGTAATAACAAGTGTTGGTGAGACTGTGGATAAAAAGGAACCTTTGGTCACTGCTGAATGTAAACTGGTATAGCCACAATGTAAAAACAGTGCATTTTCTCAAAAAATTAAGGGAAGAATTACCATATGATCCAGAATTTCTTCTTCTGGATATCTACCCTAAAGACCTGGAAGTATTTGTTTTCAAAGATATATGCACCCCATGTTCATTGCAGCATTATTCATGATGGGCAAGACATGGAAGCAACCAAAGTATTTTTTGATAGATGATTGGATAAAGATGATGTGGTACATATATACAATGGATTACTACTCAGGCAAAGGGAAAGATAAAATACTGCCAATTGTGACAACATGAATGGATCTTTAGAATATCATGCTAAGCAAAGTAAGTCAGACAGAGTCAAGTACCGTAAGATTTCACTCATATGTGGGATATAAAATTGAAAGCAATAAGTGAACAAACCAGACAAACAAACAAAAATTAAAAACACAGACAACTGTATGGTGATTACCAGACGGAAAGGTGGTGGGGATGGGTTAGTAAAGGAAGAAATATATGGTGATGGAACATGATTTGGCTTTGGGTGGTGGGAACACAATGCAACATACAGATCACGTTTTATAGAAATGTACACTTGAAACCTATACAATCTTATTAACCACTGTCACCCCAATTAATTTAATTAAAAAAGGAATAGAAAAAAGGGAGAAAAAAGCTAGAGTCTGTAGGACCTCTTTTTGGTTTTTAGAGAACTTGAATATATGCCTTTAAAAAATGTACTCAGTCTTCTGTAAATAAGTAAATAAATACTCATATTTGTGGTGACTCTGATTCAAAAGTCACCAATAAATATACTTTATTGATAACTGTGGGGGTAAGAAATGTCCTAAAGGCAGCAGTGGGGACTGTGTTCTTGGGGACAGATGTAGACATCAGAATCAGAAACAGGGGATATGCATACTACATCACCATAGGTCTTTTAAAATTAATAGGGAGTGATTTTCCTTATTTATCAATTTTTATAAATACATAATTTTAATTGTAAAACAATAAATTTGATAATAAAAAGAAAATACATGTAAAATTATACATAGTATAGAGATAGCTATTGCTAGTATTTTGAATATGTACATCCACACATTTTGTATATCCATGGGCATACTTATTAAGTATACTTAAAATATAGGAGCAATTTATAAAAGTAAAAGATAAGATTCTATATTTTAGCTTTATAAACACAGGGAACTAAACATAAGCTTTTGCATAAAAATTCCTGGGTATAGTTCTTAATGTATGAATGTTTCATTACTTTTTAAAATAATTTATGTTTTTTTTGACTCGAGGGCCACAATGGGTTCTTAAACTGGACCGGAGGGGCGGAACAAAAGCATGGATGGAGTGTTTGTGTCACACTTGTTCAGAATAATATGAAAATAGATTATTTATTAGGATGTCACCAAAGAATTAATAGTGAAATACCAATTGTTTAGCTCCACATACACATTTTCAGATTTATTCCATTTATCCTAGCCTGTAAGAATTCAGATGTATTGGGTATTGCGATATAAAATAGCAAATTTTTGCACATGGGGGCTAAATTTACTCCCTCAGTTAAGCTCATGGAATCTGAAAGATATTGACAGAGGGAACAATATTTTATGTACAAATCTTTGTGGGGTATCTTGAGTATACTTCTTCTGATAAAATTACATATTTTACTTCTACCAATGTACATAAAATGTCAAGAAAAACAAAATATTACATAGCCATTTTTCCCCCATAATGTTCTCAAAGTGATAGACTCATCAGAAAGTTGAAAGGGTAATGTAAACACTGGTTATTTTAAACAGTGATGGAAAAATATTAAATAGCTAGCCCTAGCTGTTTTGGCTCAGTGGCTAGAGCATCTGCTTGCGATCTGAAGGATCCCAGGTTCGGTTCTGCTCAAGGGCCTATCCCCAGGTGCCGGCTTGATCCCCAGTAGGGGGAGTGCAGGAGGCAGCCAATCAATAATTCTTTATCATCATTAGTGTTTCTATCTCTCTCTCCCTCTCCGTTCCTCTCTGAAATCAATAAAAATATATTTAAGAAATATTAAATAGCTAAAATTTTATTTAGCTAATTCTACCTCACAGTGAATCTGAAAGGAAGTAACAGAAAAACTTCACTGGAAAGGTTTATAAGACCTGAAATTTGAAGAAGGGTGGGTGGTATTACAAACTTGTGTATATTATTTTTAATACTATTTTTCCTTATATCATTGTCCAGGACCAGGTTTGAATTTATGGCTGTCTGAGTAGGAGTATGCCAATAGTCAAGACATAATGTCTATACCATAAAATTTCATAGTATGGCATGGCCAGTGTGGCTAAGTGGTTGAGCATTGACCCATGAGCCAAAAGGTTACAGTTCCATTCCTGGTCAGGGCACATGCCAGGGTTATGGGCTCCATCCCTAGTGGGGGCATGCAGGAGGCACCTGATCAATGATTCTCTCTTATCATTGATGTTTCTCTATCTGCATCTCCTTTCTTATCTCTGAAATCAATAAAATTAAAAATAGAAGCATATTAAAAAATGTTAACAGAATGTATTTGTAACAATACTTGAGGATGGGTAATTGTACTCACGTAGCCAAATTAGAACTATCTCAGAGTATTGCTCCCTTAGTAAGAGGCAGGAATAGTGCTGTGATACTTTACCTGTCAAATCAGATGACAGCTGACTGGAGTTGAAGTAGAGGAGAAGCTTTATCAATCTTGCTGTGATAGCCTATCCTTTGGGTGAAGACTATACTAGAGATGGAAGGTCAAACTCATTCATTATCAACATGAAGCGTACAAAGGTGTTGAAATGTGGACATCTGGCCAGTAGGTGGAGAAAAGGAATGGTGGATCAACAATTTAATATTTGCGTATAGCAGGTCTAGAAACAGTGAACATCGCTTTTACCCATTCTGTTAACTATAATATAGGCTACATAGTCACATCTTACAATGTACAAATATGACAGAAAAATGTGTTCTACCATGTTTCCACGGATAGCAACCAAAATGTTTGGCAAAAACAGAAATTTCTGCCAGATAGTAAGCATAAATACCTTAGAATGTAGTTTTAATGGGGAGTAAAATAGAATAGTCAGGATTCACAGTAAACAACTCTAAAAACAAAGTGAGAATGTCGATAGGACTGGAGAATAGGTCATGCAGAGACAAATAATATTAGAAGCTTCAGGTTTTCTGCCTATTTATCCTTCCTTTTAATTGGATTCACTGACTCCTCTTCCTCTGTGTCTTTAAGAGAAATGCAATCTTTTTAACTGAGTCATGGAAAGCTTGTTTTACTTGCTTGTTTCTCAGGGTGTAAATAAAGGGGTTCAACATGGGTGAAATGGACGTAATAAGGAGTAAAATCCCTTTATTTATAGCCACCTCATCCTTGGCTGAAGGTTTGACATAAATGAAGATGCAGCTTCCATAAGTAATGGAAACCACAATCATGTGGGAAGAACACGTGGAAAAGGCCTTTTTCCTTTGCTGGGCAGAGGGAAACCTTAGAATAGTCCTGATGATATAAATGTAGGAAAGAACCACACATATGAGGGTCATGATGAAAGTCAACACGGCACACACGATAACCATCTGTTCTATCAACCAGGTGTCTGAGCAAGAGATCTTCAGGATAGGAGATGCATCACAGAGAAAATGATCAATGACGTTCGAATCGCAGAATTCCAGGCCCAAACCCAGACTCATTGGTGGGAGAATGATGATCAGTGCTGCTACCCAACAGGAGAAAATGATGTTCTTGCAGACTCTGCTGTTCATGATGGTGGTGTAGTGCAGGGGTTTGCAGATGGCCACATAGCGATCATAGGACATGGCAGCCAGAAGAAAAAATTCCGTTACTGCAAAGAGGTCAGTAAACAAGAGTTGACTGACACAAGCATTATAGGTAATGGACTTGTCCCCAGATAATATGCTGTATAGGAATCTGGGAACACAGGCAGTTGTGAAAGAAATTTCTAAGAAGGAGAAATTTTGAAGGAAGAGATACATCGGTGTTTTTAGGTGGGAATCAATCAGAGTGAGGGTGATGATGGTTAGGTTTCCAGATATACTCAACATGTAGGAAAGAAATAGAAAGATAAACAGCAATATTTTCAGTGGAGTGTTATCGGTCAGTCCCAGCAAGATGAAGGTTGTTACTGTAGTTTGGTTTTTCATCCTTGATTATTTTGCCCATTCTGCTTCAAATAATAAGACTTTATATGAGGAACTCCAGAGTCCAGGTCATCTTATAACGTGAAGAGAAGTAAATCGGAGAGTCATTCCTAGCTCAGTGGGGAAGTAAGCATATCATACATGCCAATGTTTGATTACCCCTTTGTGTCACATAATCTGACTGCTATATTTAAATCACATATTCGCACTGCTGCTTCTAATTACAATTTAAATTTAATTGGTGTCTGACAAATCCTATATAATAAAAGGCTAATATTCAAATTGTTCTCTTGACCTGGAGTACAACTGGGAGTTCAACCAGGAGTTTGAACAGAGGGTGGGGCCGGCTGGCCAACCACCCTCAGCCCCTACCCTTGGCCAGACCCCACCCATGCACAAATTCGTGCACCAGGCCTCTAGTTATATTATAAACATCAATGAAAGCAAGTCCTAAAAATTGCTTTTGTGTGGAATATTCTAACTTCTTCCTACTTCCAAGAAGTGGCTTTGGATCCAGTATTCTGACTTTACCCTACTTCCTAACTCCAGAAATGCTTCTACCAGAAAAGTTCCTTAAAAAACTAACACAGGCCTTTGCTAAGAAAATCCTTGCATTAAAATCTACATGTGTATTAGCAATTAAACTGACAATGAATGCTTATCACATAGTTTATTCTGTTTCATTTTATCCAGTGGAGTTTCTCTGAGGTGTTTTTAAAACATTTTTATTGGATGCATGTTCTTAAAGGTTCATTGAAACCTGTTACAATCCAATCTTTTTGAGGGTTTCCTCACAGAAACTTTATATCAAATATATGTATTTTATATCATTAATATTAACCCTTGGCTATATTCTACTTCTACTGTTAGAATATCTATGTTTTACATTTTTATGCTTTTTAGGATATCCTAGTGCTACAAAGAAATCATCCCCCCCCTCCCCCTTACAAGCAGAAATCTGGAATTATCTACTCTGGTTATTAATTTCCTTTTAAATTCTTTTGACAGGGAAAACCCTAATGCCCTTTAACTATCTGCTTTGTTTCCTCAGAAAATTAAACATGGAACTCCCATTTGACCCAGTAAATCCACTTCTAGGAATATATCCCAAGAAATCAGAAGCACCAATAAGAAAGAATATTTGCACCGTTATGTTCATAGCAGCACGATTTACAATAGCTAAGATTCATAAACAGCCTAAGTGCCCATCAGCAGATGAGAGGATTAAAAAACTGTTGTACATCTATAGTTTCATTTTTCTCAAGATTTTGAGAGCCCTTTTCCTAGCAAAGCATTATAGTTAAGACCAAATCTTTGGTACTGAATTTTTTCTTATTTATGTTTTTCCATTATTTCTTTCTAAACACATTTGACAATGACATATTTTCACTCCTTGTTGTATATATTTACTTCAAAATTTGTGACAGACAAAGAAGGGAACATTTGAAGTATATTCATAGAGCTGAAGAGCAATATCTTGATTTTTTAATGTTTTGGGTCTTCTTATTTCAGCTTGAAATACACACTACCACCCATTATAAATATCATTTAGCAATATCAGGTTTAACAAGGCTTAACAATTTCTCAAATATATTTCAACATTCTCTCTTAAATTTTACCTCCTTGATAATTGTCTTCTGTCTTATTTAACACTTATTCATAAACTCATGAGGTATTTGCATCATTTAAACTGCTCTAGGCAACATCAACACTAGCCTCCCTCTTGTTTCAATAATTAAACAAACTTCAGACTTGATTTAACTCAAGTTTTCTTCTGCATATAAACCGTGAACTTATGAGTCTTTAAAGCTTAATTTCTACCATCTCACATTATCCTGAATTTCTTCCTATCATTATTCCTATTTTTTTCCATTCTCCTTTATAGCTCCTTCTCCTTTTCTAATTTTTTGGTGCACCTGAAATATTTTTTTCTAGGCAATATCTCTTTTACTCTGCCCTCTCTCTAGGAAGTTCTAATAAATAGGGTGATTTCAAGTAGGCTGATGAACCCTACATTTACATCTGAAGGAAAATGTTATAGTATTCTGACTTCATCTTATTCTTAGACATCTAGATCAGACTTAGATAGTTTGAATTAACACTTTTCCATGTTTATATCTGAGAGTCATTGAGCAACTTGATTAATTTCTTTATCTTGTGTCATTTATTTGTGTGTGTGAACTTCAGATAAAATAATATGTACATCTTAGTGTTATAATAAAAATTTTAGATAATGTAGATAAAATATGTACAACTCCATCTGGAATTAGGTGACCATTCATTACTACTCAGTTTGGGCGTTCTTATTTTGTTATCTTATGATTTCCTATTGAGAGCCCTCTAGATGTGCATATTTCAAGATTTTTAATGTGGTACTCATGACTGTGTTTCCTTCCCTGTCAAGAGTAAGTCTCATTTAAAAACATTATTTGTTGTTCTTTTTTTTTATTCCCATTTTCAGGTGTTGGCATGTCTTGCCATTTCTGTTATCTTTTTAATTTGTTCCTTTTATTCTCTCACTCACAACACTACTTTTACTCTTGGTGTCTTTATCTCATAGCTGAAATATTGCAGAAACATGTTAACATATGATTAACATATATCTTTGTTTTTTCCATTCAGTATTTTAAAATCAATGCAATCAGAATCATTTTCTAAAGTCCAGATGTGATTAACTGTCCCCTATGTGTTGTGGACAATATTTTTGCACTGACATTTACCCCATACTATGAGTTTCTTTGAAACTCTTGATCTACCTCTCAGTTAAATGGAAGTTAATTAATTTTGGCTTTATGTAAGAGTTCAGAAGAGGAGATAAAGGAATGCATTAATGCGTTTGAGTTTCAAATGCATGAAGCATTTAGGTTAATGAAATATTCCAGGCAATAAATATTTTATTCAGAGTATGAGTGAGAATAAAATTTCTCATCCTTAGAGAATTTATAAATTTTTTTTATGAGGGATAAGAGAGTTGAGGAATAGATTAGACAATTTAGTGGTTCTGAATAACATCTCGATGTTTGAGGACCTTTACTGTCTTCCCCTAACATGGAGCCAATAGCAGAAAGATAGAAAAATGAGATAAATTTCTGCAATTTCTTTTCCTTAGATAGGGGAACAGTAATTAAGTTGCTCCTTGAACACAGGCAAAAAAGCCTTAGAAAGTCACATAGTCTTCCCATTCTAAAGATTGGTATAGACTTAGCCAAAGGGTGTTCTCCTGTCTAGTGTGACATGAAACTAAAGACAAACCTTAGATACTTGATAAATTTTCCTGCACTGCAATTTGCCACAGAAATGCTATCAGTGTCTTATGACTTATACAGAGAACTACTAGATCTTAAGAGTAATATGGGCAAGGGAAACAAAAGATCCAAGGCTGTGATGGACATGAATAGGTGTTTAAGGACCTGAACAGAGGATGGATTCTGACATCTGTACTTCTTATCACATCGAAATGATGTAATTGTTCCAGAACCACCTGAACCTGGGTTGAGGGAGGCAGCACAAATACATGAAGATGATTCACTAGAGTGAGGTGTTGGAGTTCGGTAGGACAGGAAGACTGATATTATTTTAATGAAAAATATTTCTTTTTTTAGAGTGAAATGGAGTTTTGTAACTGAAACATTAATTTTAATTCTTTTAATCATTCTTTTTTTTTGCCTTCATTATAAAACTTAAGCTTCTTAGTATATGGAGAGCTTTCTAATATTTCTGCTATCAGTCCACAAAATTTCCCTCATGTCTTGTTTTTTCCTACTAGTGTACCTGCATTGGCTCCCAGCAAGAGACAGTATATCATAGTGATTAAGAGAATGACCTATAGAGTCGGGCTGCTGGTGTCATCACTCCTGATTCAATTTGCTTCCCTAGACTTATCTACTAGCAATTTCTATTAATGACGATGCTTAAAATTACCAGTGTAGATTCTCAGATGCTGGTCCTTTTTTTTTTTTTTTTATACAGATCTCTACACTTGTAGTCTCTTACTGCTCTATCCCTATTTTAAGTTTTGGTTTAGGTAATTCCATGAGGAATCTATCTATAACTTTTTAAGATAGATGTATCTTTTCTTCTTACTATTCCCATTGTAGTCTATGATTATTATTTGTTATTCTCTGATGCCTAAATTGTTAAACTATATAAACAAATTTTATTTTGACATTATTTTGTCCCAAGCAGCAAGCTTATATCCAGGGCATAATAAGAGTTCCTTAAAAGTTTGTGGAAATAATGAGAGAATGACTATCATATTTGCCATATTTTTTTAACATGTGTTTTAAAGGTATTTTATTCTCTGGAATAAGACTGTGGAGTTCTCATTTCCCTATTCTCTTCGGGCTCAGTTTCCTCCATGATATTTAGCTCATGGAATCATTGTGATTGTTGATTGCTATAGTTCACCAAAGTGCCTGGGAGGTAGTCAGTTAAAGCTTTCTCTCCTTTCACTTCCTCCTCCTCCCTCCCATCCTATAACCTGCTGTAATACTTATGCTAATGTGTGAGGGCACTAATCAGTGACCACTACACTATTGTTTTTTCTGCATCCTTTTGTTTGTTTGTTAATACTCATCATAGAATATTTTTTCCATTGATTTGTAGAGAGAGTGGAAGTGAGGGAGGGGTAGGAAGTGAGTGAGAGAGACACATGAATTGGTTGCCTCTGGCAGGTGCCCTGTCTCAGGCCTGGGATGAACCTGCAACCCAGATACCACCCCTTCACCAGGAATCAAACCCCAGGCCCTTCACTCTAACCCCTGAGCAACAATGACTAGGACAGTTCCTGCATTCTTTATAAAGCTTGTGAATTTTGGTGCCTCTTATAACCTGTTCAATGTGCTGTAAAGAAATGCTAAGGGCAGAGTTTAGAGACTGCAGTTTTGAACATGAGGCAATAGGTACTTCACATTTCTTTCTCAACCCACATTAACACTAATTACATGGGCAGGTATTTCCGTTTGTAAATAGCTGTAAAGAGTCAATGTCTTTGGTTTTCTCTGCATTTCAAAGAGAAAAGAATTTTCCATGAGAAATTTAATTAGTTTGGTATATTAATGGCTTCACTTATTTCTAGCAATCTCTACCCCACAAGAAAGCTACAGGTGTGTTTTCCTATGGTCTGGTGAATTGAGGCAAGTTGTTTCAATCAAGGCAGTAAGAAATAACAGCATTAGAGTGCTAGAGACAGAGAATTACCTATGGTTTACAAGTATCTCTGCAGAAAAGGAGCACTAATCTAGGCTGAGGGGGAGAAATAATTAGCTGCTAATCAGATACTTTTTTTGATAGGGTTAGTGGAATTGACCCTTTGAACCAAACTGAGAAAATTCTTAAGCTCTCAATACTTCACTGTGGCATTTTAACTCAGAGCATTGTTCCACATTCATAAACTCTCCTCCCTTTCCAATCACCAATATTTAACTTTTGAGATACCAAATTTATAAAAAATATATTTTATTGATTTTTTACAGAGATGAAGAGAGAGGGATAGAGAGTTAAAAACATCGATGAGAGAGAAACATCAATCAGCTGCTTCCTGCACACCTCCTACTGGGGATGTGCCTGCAACCATGATACATGCCCTTGACTGGAATCGAACCTGGAACATTTCAGTCTGCAGGCCAACGCTCTATCCACTGAGCCAAACTGGTTACGGCTCTGATACCAAATTAAGTGAATGTTCTGGTAGACCACTTTCATTCAGGTGAATTTTCTATTTATTATATTTAAAGGAATATTTGCAAATAAAATGAATTCATTGATCTCTAATAACAACATTTCTCATAATAATGTATATAATGTTGCTATGAATACTCATGCATTCATTCAGAAGGTGTTTATTGAGAATCTATGATATGACAGGTAGTGCTACAGATATTAAGGATAGAGAACCTGGCTGGAGAACCTGACTAGAGAACCTGGCTAGGCTGCTGATCAACTGAACGCTGTCTCCGTGTCATTCCTTCTTCACCGACTCTGTCCACACCTTTGGGAACCCCTGGACCTGCTGGGGCAAGACCCCAACAATCTATGAATTTAGTACACATACATGTCTATGATAAAGTTTAATTTCTCAATTAGGCACAAAAAAAAAAAAAGGATAAAGAGTGAGCAGGTACTGACCCCTCTCTAGTGATGCATGTAATAAATATTTCAAATGAGCATAATCCCTTCAGATTTAGATTTTATAATACAAATTAACATTAGAAATAACTATCCCATTTTTCAGAGACACCAAATATTGCCATCTCTGATTTTTAAACAGATTAGTCATATTTTCCAGGACTAAGGAACTAGAACTTTGAATGACGAAAGAAACTGAATTGCCAAACAAGAACATACTTACTCTATGGAAGGTAATCCTGGCTTCAGTTGACTGTGTAATCCTGGTAGTCCCGAAGGTGCAACTGAAAGTATCAGTGGGGTCAGTTAACGTGCCCAAATGCTCCTCGCATGAAGACATACACATTCATGGATAATTGTTTTCTAGTGGAAAGTGCCCAAAGACTCTCACTAAAGATTCTATTTCATTTTAAACCTAGGGAACAATTTCTTATATCGGAAAGTAAAAATAAAAAGTCATGTATTTTAAATGTCTGAGAAATATAAGGTAATTTTTGAAGAAGATTTTGAAAGAGATGATTTCTGATTTTTCTGGGAAAAGATTTTTACACATTGAAGGAAGATTAAGATGACTTTTATAATCTCAGACTCCTATGGATGTACAGGGGCTCTCTGTGTGGATAAGGAAAGGGCCCGTCGTGACCCAGTTCCAACATGACTAATGATTTTAATATGCACTGAATTTTGGCAAAATACCTAGAGGGAGCAGTGGGAATAGTGTCCTTGGAGACAATAAGATGCAACAATTTTAAGAGCCACATTCCAAGTGCAGAACAATAATTGTATGATGAAAAGATTTCTGGCTACTCTTCAACCCAGAGATAACAAAGTGTTAACAGAAGACAACAAAATTGCTTTGTCTGCATTTTCTATGAAAAAAAATTCTTGAAAGTAGTATAGACACAATTTCTAATCCGACAACTGTACATATTTTCCCAGGGTAAAAATACATGTTTGTATCATAATTTTCTGTATTGTATTCTTTTTTGTGTAACCCATTATCTAATAAAGCTTCCCATATTTCATTATTAAAATTTATATGTTAAAATTCTCATTTTTTATAAACATCATTGATTTTTTTCTGTTTAAATGATCAGAAGAGGAATTTCTGATGTAAAACCTACTTACATATTAGAATTTTGAAGTGTATTGCCACATTTTGCTTCCAATGTATAATACCGCATTATATGCACACCATGTTGGGTCTCTGTGTCACTATTGGCATTGTGGGGTCTGAAGGGATCCCACACTTATTCCTTCCTTGAGTTTTGTGTCAACAAGAGAGCAAAATGTAGACAAGTAGAGGGATATTAAAATACCAATTTTATTATAGATGGAAATATTTAGAACGTGGCTTTGAACATCCTGATAAGAACCTCCCGAGTTAGCCATATCTCTCAGATAGACAGTTCTAGAAACCCAACTCTACCCCACCACTTGGGGCAGACTCTTTTGTTTCATGAATTTGAACAGTCTGACATCTATCTGTAGAAAAAACAATATAAAACAGGAGAAGGAATATTGTAGTTCACAATCCACCTGTCGGGTAAGTCTGTTTTCAACCCCAGGGGAAGGAGAGTAGGAGAGTGTGCCTGAGGTTACAAAAATAAATTATTAATAAAAGTCCTCCAAATTTTAGAAAGAAATCAGAAAGTGATTGTCTGTCTTTTTTTAAATTTTATTGATTTTTTACAGAGAGGGAGGGAGAGGGATAGAGAGTTAGAAACATCAATGAGAGAGAAACATTGATCAGCTGCCTTCTGCACACCTTCTACTGGGGATGTACCCGCAACCAAGATACATGCCCTTGACCGGTATCAAACCCAGGACCCTTCAGTCCGCAGGCCGATGCTCTATCCACTGAGCCAAACCAGTCAGGGTTGTCTGTCTTTACCATTTCATGATTTGATGGGCCATCCAATAATTATTTAATTAGGCAGGAAAATGCACAGGCATTTGACTTGACTATGTGCTTTTGCCTAAACTCCAGACACCATGAAGTGAAACTATATATGTATGTTTGGGTTCGGTAGAAAACATATCCTAAAGATCATACTTTTAGGGCACTATTGGATATTAGCCAATTTAATATCTATCAGATACTGAACAGCAGTATTCTTTTTAAAAAAAATTATCTTTATTATTGAAAGTATTGTAGATGTCCCCTTTTTTTTCCCCATTGACCCCCTCTACTCCAGCCCTGCCCACCCTCCAGGCCTTCATCACACTATTCTCTGTTGTCCATGGGTTATGCATATATACGTATAAGTTCTTTGGTTTATCACTCTGCCCCTCCCCCTTACCCCCTACCTTCTGTCTGAGAATCATCACTCTGTTCCATGCTTCTATGTCTCTGGATCTACATGGTTCATCAGTTTATTGAGTTCATTAGATTCCACACATGAGTGAGATCATGTGACACTTGTCTTTCTCTAACTGACTTATTTCACTTAGCATAATACTCCCCAGGTCCCTTCATGCTGTCTCAAAGAGTAAAAGATCCTTTGTTTTTTTACAGCTGCATAATATTCCATGGTGTAAATGTACACCATTTTTAATCCACTTATCTACTGATGGGCACTTGGGCTGTTTCTAGATCTCAGCTATTGTAAGTTGCACTGCTATGAACATAGGGGTGCATATATTCTTTCTGATTGGTGCTTTGGCTTTCTTGGGATATATTCCTAGAAGTGGGACCACTGGCTCAAATGGCAATTCCAGTTTTAATTTTTTGAGGAAACTCCATACAGTTTCCATAATGGCTGCACCAGTCTGCGTTCCCACCAGCAGTGTACTAGGTTTGTTTTTCCCATAATATTGCCAGCACTTGTTATTTGTTGATTTGTTGATGGTAGCCATTCTAAGTGTGAGGTGATACCTCATTGTTGTTTTAATTTGCATCTATCTGATGATTAGTGACTGAGCATTTTTTCATATGTTTCTTGGCCATCTGTATGTCCACTTTGGGAAAGTGTCCATTTATGTCCTTTGCCCATTTTTAAATTGGAATGTTTGCCTCCTGTTGTTAAGTTGTATGAGTTCCTTATATATTTTGGAAATTAACCCCTTATCAGACATATCATTGGCAAAAATGTTCTCCCATGCAGTGGGCCCCCTTTTCATTTTGTTGTGGTTTCTATTGCTGTGTAGGAGCTTTTTATTTTGATGTAGTCCCATTTATTGTTTCCTCTGTTTCTCTTGCTTTGGGGATATAGCTGGAAACATTGCTAGGAGAGATGTCTGAGATTTTGCTGGTATGGTTTCTTCCAGGATTTTTATGGTTTATGTGTTTCATTTAAGTCTTTTATCCATTTTGAGTTTATTCTTGTTATGGTGTAAGTTGGATGTAACTGTCCAATTTATCCAACACAATCTATTGAAGAGTTTGTCTTTACTCCATTGTATGCTCTTGCCTCCTTTGTCAAATAGTAATTGAGCATGATGGCTTGTGTCAACTTCTGGGTTCCTTGCTCTGTTCCATTGATTTATATGCCAGTTCTTATGCCAGTACCAGGCTATTTTGAGCATCAGATCTTTGTGGTATAACATGATATTTGGTATTGAGGTCCCCCTAACTTTGTTCTTCTCTCTCAAGATGGCTGTGGCTATTTGGGGTATTTTTTGGTTCCATATACATTTTTGGAGTATTTGTTCCAGATCTGTGAAATATGCCATTGGTATATTAATGGGAATTGCATTGAATCTATAGATTGCTTTGGGTAGTATGGCCATTTTTAAAATTAATTAATTAATTTTAATGTTTAAAGTATTGCATATATTTCTTTTTTCCCATGGACCCCTCCCTGGCCAATCCCACCTACCCAGGACAAACCCCCACTACCCCAGTGTCCCTGTCCATTGGTTATGCTTATATGCATGCATACAAGCCCTTTGGTTGACCTCTTAACACCCGCCCCACTTCTCCCCCTCACCCGTGCCTGCCTTCCTCTGAGGTTTGATGGTCTATTCGATGCTTCTCTGTCTCTGGATCTATTTTTGTTCATCAGTTTATGTTGTTCATTATATTCCACAAATGAGTGACACCATGTGATATTTATCTTTCTCTGACTAGCTTATTTCACTTAGCATAATGCTCTCCAGGCCCATTCATTCTGTTGCAATGGTAAAAGTTCCTTCTTTTTTACAGCAGTGTGGTATTCCATTGTGTAGATGAACCACAGTTTTCTAATCCACTCATCTGCTGATGGGCACTTAGGCTGCTTCCAAATCTTAGCTGTTGTAAATTATGCTGCTATGAACATAGGGGTGCATATATCCTTTCTAATTGGTGTTTCTGATTTCTTGGGATATATTCCTAGAAATGGGATCACTGGGTCAAATGGAAGTTCCATTTTAATTTTTTTAGGAAACTCCATACTGGTTGCACCAGTTTGCATTCCCACCAGCAGCACATGAAGGTTCCTTTTTCTCCACATTCTCACCAGCACTTGTCGTTCCTTGATTTGTTGATGATAGCCATTCTGTGAGATGGTACCTCAATGTCGTTTTGATTTGCATCTCTCGGATGATTAGTGACTTTGACCATGTTTTCTTATGTCTCTTGGCCTTCTGTATGTCCAGTTTTGAAAAGTGTCTATTTAGGTCTTTTGCCTATTTTTTGATTGGATTGTTTATATTCCTTAAGTTGTATGAGTTCCCCGTAAATGTTGGAGTCTAAACCCTTATCAAAGATAACATTGGCAAATATGTTCTCCTATGCAGTGGGCTTTCTTGTTGTTTTGTTGATGGTTTATTTTACTGTGCAGAAGCTTTTTACCTTAGTAGTCCCATTTGTTTATTTTCTCTTTACTTTCCATTGCCATAGGAGCTGTATTGTTAAATATATTGCCATGATATATGCCTGCAATTTTGCTGCCTATGGCTTCTTCTAAGATTTTTATGGTTTTCTATCTTATGTTTAAGTCCTTTATCCATTTTGAGTTTATTTTTGTGTATGGTGTAAGTTGGTGGTCTAGTTTCTTTTTTTTTCAAGTATCTGTACAGCTTTCCCAACAACATTTATTGAAGAGACTGTCTTGTCTCCATTGTATGCTCTTGCCTCCTTTGTCAAATATTAATTGAGCATAATGGCTTGTGTCGATTTCTGGGTTCTCTTTTCTCTTCCACTGATCTATATGTCTGTACTTGTGCCAGTACCAGGCAGTTTTGAGAACAGTGGCTTTGTGTTATAGCTTGATATCTGGTATTGCTCTTCAACATTGCTCTTCTTTCTCAAGATTGCTGCAGCTATTCAGGGTCTTTTTTTATTCCACATGAATTTTGGAGAGTTTGTTCTAGGTCTGTGAAATATGCCATTGGTATTTTAATAGGGATTGCATTGAATCTATAGATTGCTTTGGGTAGTATGGGCATTTGAATGATGTTGATTCTACCAATCCATGAACATGGTATATTTTTCCATTTGTTTATGCCTTCCTCTATCTTTTTTCAACATCCTGTAGTTTTCTGAGTACTGGTCTTTTACTTCCTTGGTGAAGTTTATTCTTAGTTATCTTATTATTTTTTTTGCAACAGAAAATGGCATTTTTTTAGCTTCTGGATGTTATGTTTTTAGCCTACTACATTGCCAAATTCCATTTTAAATTTAGTAGTTTTTGATGGAGTCTTTATGGTTTTCTGTGTACAATAGCATGTCATCTGCAATATAGACAGTTTTTCTTCCTTCTTTACAATTTGCATGCCTTTTCTTTGTTTTTCTTATCTAATCTCTGTGGCTAGGACTTCCAGTACGATGTTGAATAATAGTGGTGAAAGTGGACATCCCTGTCTTGTTCCTGTTCTTAGGGGGAATGCTTTTAGTTTTTCTTCATTGAGCATGCTGTTGGCGGTAAGTTTGTCATGTATAGCCTTTATCGTGTTGCGGTATGATCTCTCTATTCCCATTTTGCTGAGAATTTTTTTAATCTGTAAAGGGTGTTGAATTTTGTCGAATCATTTTCCTGCATCTATTGGTATGATAATGTAGTTTTTGTCTTTCGACTTGTTTATGTGATGTATCATGTTTATTGATTTGTGAATATTGCTCTGACCTGCATCCCTGGAACAAGTTTCACTATAATTTTTTAAATATATTGGTGGATCTGATTGGCTAATATTTTGTTGAACATTTTAGCATCTATGTTCATCAGGGATATTGGCCTATAATTCTCTATCTTTCTTTTTAAAATCCTCACCTGAGTATATTTTTCCATTGATTTTTAGAGAGAGGGGAATATAGAGGGAAAAACAGAGAGAAATATCGATGTGAGAGAAACACATCAAATGATTGCCCCATGCAAGGGCCCTGACCAGGGTCTGGGTCTTGGAGGAGCCTACAACCAAGGTACTTACCCTTGACCAAAATCCAACCGGGTACCCTTCAGCCCTCAGGCTGAAGCTGTATCCAATGAGTCAAATCTGCTAAGGCATAATTCTCTTTCTTTGTAGTGTCCTTATCTGCTTTTGGAATTAGCATAATGCTGGCCTTATAAAAAGAGCTTGGAAGTGGTCCTTCCTCTTGGATATTTTGGAGTAATTTGAGGAGATTAGCTGTTAGTTCTTCTTTGAATGTTTGGTTAAGTCCCCCTGTGAAACCATCCAGACCAAGGGTTTTGTTTGCTGGGAGTGTTTTGATTACTGATTCAATTTCATCAGTTGTTATTGGCCTATTTAGGTTTTCTGATTCTTTCTGTCTCAGTTTGGGGATTGTCTTTTCCTGGGGATATGTCCATTTTGTCCAGGTTGTCAGTTTGGCATATAGTTGTTCATAGTATTTTCTTATGATCTCTTGTATTTCTGTGGTATCGGTTGTTACTTCATCTCTTTCTTTCCTTTTCTTATTATTTGGGTCCTCTCTCTTTGTTTCTTGATTAGTATAGCTAATGGTTCATCAATCTTGTTCATCTTTTCAAGGAACCAGCTCTTGGCTTCATTGATCTTTTGTATTTTTTTTAATTTTTTTTTTTTTAGTTTTTATTTCATTTATTTTCACTCTGATCTTTATTATTTCCTTCCTTCTACTTACTCTGGGCTTTTTTTTCCACTTAAAATATTTTTTTTTGAAAATTAATTCACATTTAAAATTTCCCCCCCAAATACCCCCCCTCACCAACCTCCTATCATGAACACACCCCCTTGTTGCCTGTGTCCATTGATTAGGCTTATATACATGCATACAAGTCCTTTGATTGATCTCTCCCCTTACCACCACCCTCCCCTACCTTTCCTCTGAGGTTTGACGGTCTTGATCTATGCTTCTCTGTCTTTGGATCAGTTTTTGTTCATCAGTTTGTTTTTTAATATATATTTTATTGATTTTTTAAAGAGAGGAAGGGAGAGGGATAGAGAGCTAGAAACATCAATGAGAGAGAAACATTGATCAGCTGCCTCCTGCACACCTCCTGCTGGGGATGTGCCCGCAACCCAGGTACATGCCCCTGACCATAATCGAACCTGGGAACCCTCAGTCCGTAGGCTGACGCTCCCTCCACTGAGCCAAACCGGCTTGGGCTGTTCATCAGTTTATGTTGTTCATTATATTCCATAAATGAGTGAGATCATATGATATTTATCTTTCTATGACTGGCTTATTTCACTTAGCATAATGCTCTCCAGTTCCATCCATGCTGTTGCAAATGGTAAGAATTCCTTCTTTTTTATAGCAGTGTGGTATTACATTGTGTTGATGTACCACAGTTTTTTAATCCATTCATCTGCTGATGGGCACTTACAGGCTGTTTCCAAATCTTAGCTATGGTGAATTGTGCCGCTATGAACATAGGGGTGCACATTTCCTTTCTGATTGGTGTTTCTAGTTTCTAAATTAGTATCATGAAACTAGGAATATAGTTTCTAGTTTCTATATTCCTAGAAGTAAGATCACTGGGTCAAATGGGAGTTACATTTTTAGTTTTTTGAGGAAACTCCATACTGTTCTCAAAGTGGCTGCACCAGTCTGCATTCCCACCAGCAGTGCAAGAGGGTTCCTTTTTCTCCGCATCCTCGCCAGCACTTGTCGTTGATTGATTTGTTCATGATGACCATTCTGGCAGGTGTGAGATGGTACTGCATTGTTTTGATTTGCATCTCTCAGATAATTAGTGACTTTGAGCATGTTTTCATATGTCTCTGGGCCTTCTGTACGTCCTCTTTCGATAAGTGTCTATTGAGGTCCGTTGCCCATTTTTTGATTGGGTTGTTTATCCTCCTTTTGTTAAGTGTATGACTTCCTTGTAAATGTTGGAGATTAAACACTTATCAGTGATATCATTGGCAAATATGTTCTCCCATGTAGTGGGCTTTCTTATTGTTTTGTTGATGGTTTCTTTTGCTGTGCAAAAGCTTTTAATTTTGATGTAGTCTCATTTGTTTATTTTCTCTGTAGTTTCCATTGCTCTAGGAGTGGTAATTGTGAAGAAATTGCTTCAGCATATGCCTGAGATTTGCTGCCTGTGGGTTCCTCTAGTATTTTTATGGTTTCCCATCATATGTTTAAGTCCTTTATCCATTTTGAGTTTATTTTTGCGTATGGTTTAAGTTGGTGGACTAGTTTCATTTTTTTGCATGTATCTGTCCAATTTTCCCAACAGCATTTTTTGAAGAGACTGTCTTGACTCCATTGTATGTTCTTGCCTCCTTTGTCAAATATTAATTGAGCATAGTGGTTTGGGTCGATTTCTGGGTTCTCTATTCTATTACTCTGAGCTTTTCTTGTTCTCTTTTTTTAAAAATATATTTTATTGATTTTTTTACAGAGAGGAAGGGAGAGGGATAGAGAGTTAGAAAACATCAATGAGAGAGAAACATCGATCCTCTGCCTCCTGCACCCCCCCCCCCCCCACTGGGGATGTGCCCGCAACCCAGGTACATGCCCTTGACCGGAATAGAACCTGGGACCTTTCAGTCTGCAGGCCGACGCTCTATCCACTGAGCCAAACCGGTTTCGGCATGTTCTCTTTCTATTTCTTTTCATTGTAGTGTTAGATAGTTTATTAGAGCTTTCTCTTGTTTCTTTAGGTAGGCCTGTGATGCTATGAATTTCCCTTTTGGAACTGCTTTTGCTGTGTCCCATAGATTTTGGGTTGTTTTGTGTTCATTTTCATTTGTTTCCAGAAAGGTTTTGATTTCTTTTTTATTTCATTGGTAACCCATTCATTATTTAGTATCATACTATTTAGCCTCCATGTGTTTGAATATTTTTATTCTGGTTGATTTGTAGTTTCATGCCATTGTCGCCTGAGAAGATGCTTGATAATATTTCAATACTCTTTAACTTGTAGAGACTTATTTTGTGTCCTAACACACGGTCTATTTTTTGGAATGTCCCATGTGCACTTGAGAAGAATGTATATTCTGCAGCTTTGGAGTTGGAATGTTCTGTAACTGCCAGTTAAATCCATCTGATCTAGTGTGCCATTTAAGGTCTGTGTTTCCTTGTTGAGTTTTTTTTTTTTTTAATATTTTTAAAAATATGTTTTATTGATTTTTTACAGAGGGGAAGGAAGAGAGATAGAGAGTTAGAAACATCGATGAGAGAGAAACATTGATCAGCTGCCTCTTGCACATCCCCTACTGGGGATGTGCCCGCAACCCAGGTACATGCCCTTGACCGGAATCGAACCTGGGAACCTTCAGTCCGCAGGCCGACGCTCTATCCACCGAGCCAAACCGGTTTTGGCCCTTGTTGAGTTTTTGTCTGGAAATTTATCCAGTGGTGTCAGTGAGGTGGTAAAGTCCCCCACTAGGGCTGTATTGCTATTGATCTCTACCTTAATGCCTTTTAAGAGTTTTTTTTTATACATTTAGGTGCTCCTATATTGGGTGCATAAGTGTTTACCAGAGTTATATATTCTTGTTGGACTGATCCCTTTAGTATTATGTAATGGCTTTTTTTGTCTCTTATTATGGCCTTTGCTTTGAAGTCTATTTTGTCATATATAAGTATTGCTACCCCTGCTTTGTTTTGTTTCCATTTCATGGAAAAATTTTTTCATACCTTCCCTCTCATCCTGAGTCAGTTTTTTGTTCTGAGGTGGGTCTCTTGTAGACTACATAAATGTGGGTCATGATTTACTATCTATTCAGTTACCCTATGTGTTTTGAATGGAACATTTAATCCATTTACCTTTAAGGTTATTTTTTGCTAGATATTTATTTGTTTTCAGTTTTAGTTTTTTTCTCTATGTTTCTCTTTCTTTCTCTATACATTTCTTCTTCTTCTTATAGCATTCCCTCTAACATTTCTTACAATGCTGGGTTGTTGACAATAATCTCCTTTAACCTTTTTTTTTTTTGTCTGGGAAACTTTTAATTCCCCATCTATTTTGAATGGTAGCCTAGCTGGATAGAGTAGTGTTGGTTTCAGATCCTTGTTTTTTATTACTTTGAATGCTTCATTTCCTTCCCTTCTGGCTTGTAGTGTTTCTGTTGAGAAATCATCTGATAGCCTTATGGGAGCTCCCTTGTAGGTCACTGACTATCTCTTGGGGCCCTTAAGATTCTCTCTTTGTTCTTAACACTTGCCATTTTAATTATGATGTGTCTTGGAGTGGATCTCTTTGGGTTCCTCTTGATTGGTACCCTCTGGCTTCCTGGTATTGTGTGGCTTTTTCCTTCACAAGCTTAAGGAAGTTTTTGTCATTATTTCTTCCAACAGGTTCTCTATACCTTGCTCACTTTTATTCTCTCTGACACCCCTATGAGGTGAATGTTGTTTCATTTCATGTTGTTCCAAAGTCCCTTTAAACTGTCCTTATGCTTTTTAAGTATTTTTTCTTTTTTCTGCTCTGATTGTTTTTTTCCTACCTTACCTTCTTATTGACTTATTCAATCCTCTACTTCACCGAACCTGCTTTTAATTCCTTCCAGCATATTCTTGTGTCAGATATAGTATTCTTCATTTCTGACTGGTTCTTATTCATAACATCTATATCTTCTTTCATGCTGATGTAGCTTTCACTAAGGTCCTTTAATTCTCACTAAGTTCTCATTAAGTTGGAACTTAATTGGAGCATCTTTGTAACCATTACTCTGAAATCTGTGTCTGATAATCTCAGGAACTCTTCACATTTGGAACTCTTCCAATCTCAGGAACTCTTAACATTTGGCTCTCACTGTCTTTTTATAGCCACTCCAGTCTTTTTATTATTGTTAATGTCTCTCTTTGCTTCTAGTAAGCAAATGTGTTTCTGCTTTCACTCATCTCAGGCCTGTCTGAGGTTCTCTGTGGACTGCCTCTTCTTGTCAGCTATTCCACCTCCCCTCTGTGGTTGCTGATGTCTTCCGAAGAGAGTCTTTAGGGCAGATGCAGACTACTGTAGTTTAGAGATTTCACCACCAGGCACTCAATGAGGGGAAATTAATCTCTGCTTCAAAGCTGAATCCTCAGTCTCTACCATATCTTTCAACTCTAGTTCCCCTTAAAATAGCCTGATGAAGATTCAGATTGGATACAGCCTATTGCCTTTTCTGTGTGAGCAGTTTCTGCTGGCTTGGGCTCAAAACAGATTCCTGTGAGCACGTTGTCTGCCACCTGTTCCCAAACAATAGTCCTTGAGATTATTACTCTTGGACTGTCCTCCTCTAAGCTGTTCTCAATTCCCTACTGAACTGTGCCCATGAGAGGTACATGTGGACACATAAAATTAATTATCTCAGGCCCCAAGACTTCTGTGATATACACAATTTCTGACAGTTATTCAATTATACAAGAATATAGGTGTTACTGTAAAGGGATTTTTGCATACATAATAAAGTCCTAAATAGTTGACTTTAAGATAAGAAAATTATCCTTGGTGGGCCTTTGTTGGAAGCTATCCATTGTCTACACTATCATGAAAGTGCAAACAGGGAACCCAGAAGTCTGATGGACCTTGAGTTTTGGCAAGGGCCAAAAGCTATGCACCAATTGTTCTGTGGAGACAATGGTGGCTCAAGCAATTTCCTGACCTAATAGTCTCAAAGTAAATCTTTACTAATATTTATTTACCTTTAAGATAGTCTGTCTGCTACCAGATTGCCTGCCTGACTAAGGGCAAGATGTTTATTCTAAAATTGAATGAAAGCTAACATGGCCTGGGCCCCAGTGAAGCCTTTCCACGAGAGAAGGGTTCTCTGCATGGCCCCCCATGATTTCCAAATTCATATTTCCTGTCTAGTGTATTCATTTGTGCATGGCTTTTCTCCAGATCTTGAACCCTAGTCATTCAGACTGTGGCTTTCACAGGCCTTGTCAAATCAAATGAACCCTTCAAAAGAATGGAAGCTCTTGAAAGAGATTTGAAGCATGTGAGATTTGACATGAAGAAGATTTTCTATTTCTGGCTTTGAAGTTGGAGGGATTTATGTGGCAACTACTAGAAGTAGAAAGCAGAGTCCCAAGCAAGGTGAACCCAAAGAGGCCCACACCAAAACACATCATAATTAAAATGCCAAAGATTAATGTCAAAGAGAGAATCTTAAAAGCAGTAAAAAAAAGCAGTTAGTTGCTAATTTCTCTAATTGGACTTTTTTCTTTTGTTGAGTTGTGAGAATTCTTTATCTATTCTGGGAACAAGTCTTTTTTATCAGAGCATAATTTTGAATATTTTTTCCTACTGTGTGGCTTTCCCAGTATCTGCATGGTGTATTTTGAACTACAATTTTTTTAGATGAAATCAAATTGACTTTTGCTTATCTCTTATCACTTGTGTTTTCAGTGTCATATCTAAGAAACCATTGTATAACCCTAGGTCACAAAGATTTACTCTTAGGTTTTCTTTTAACAGTTTATTTTTGAGTTTTAGCTTTTACCCTTAGTTCTATGATTTATTTTGAGTTTATTTTTGTATGGCATGATGAAGATGACTAAATTCTATTGCATATGGTTATAAGTTTTCTCACACCATTTGTTGAAAAGACTACTCTTTTCCTAGTGAATTGTGTTGGCACCTTTGTTATATACCAGTTGACCATTTTAGTGGTTTGAATAGTGTCCCTCAAAAAGATATGTCCAATTATAACCTGCAGAACTTGCAATTGTGACCTTTTTGGAAAAAGGTCTTTGCAGATGTAATTAAGCTCAGAAATTTAGGAGGCCTTAACTCCAATGACTGGTGACCTTGTAAGAAGGGAAGAGTATGCAAAAAGACATGGGAAAGAAAGCCATGGGAAGATGAAGGCTGAAATTAGAATCATGCAGCTGCAAGTCAAAGAGTTCTAGGGGCCACCAGATTCTGAAAGAGGTAGAGAAGAATTCTCCCCTTTTTCCTTTTGGGGCAGACAGTTTTTTATGTGGAGATACTTTTTAGTTATTAAACAGTGTTTTGGAAAAATAAAATTGTGCATAAAGATAAATGGTGGGCAGAGCAACTAATGAGCAGGGTCATTGAAAGGTTTAGTGCAAGAGTACACAGGAAAGATCCAATGGTGAGGACTCCTGCAGGACTCCTGCAGGATGTGCCTGGGGGACATTTAAGATATTTATGATCACTATTTTACTTAGAAGACAATCACTTCTTCTGATATATATATATATATATATATATATATATATATATATATATATATAATATATATTATTGATTTTTTACAGAGAGGAAGGGAGAGGGATAGAGAGTTAGAAACATCGTTTAAAGAGAAACATCAATCAGCTGCCTCCTGCACACCTCCTACTGGGGATGTGCCCGCAACCAAGGTACATGCCCTTGACCGGAATTGAACCTGGGACCGTTGCTCTATCCACTGAGCCAAATTAGTTAGGGCTGACAATCACTTCTTGCTTGCTCCTAAATCCTTGGCTTTGTATTAACTTTATATAATTTTACATTATTGTAGGAAAAGTGGAAACAAACAAGGATCAGAATTCCCAGAAGGGAAGAACAGACCATAGAATGTTCTTTACTATAAAATTCAGGGTTAGACAGAAAGAAAAATATTTGCCAAACACCTGATCTTTAAGAGTCACTTTTCTTTGCCCTGTGGGCCTTTCAAAGCTTAAAATGGTCTAAGAAAATCAATTTAAATTTTAATGACCTAATATGTAAATTAAGAGACAGAGGTTGTCACAGTGAATTAAAAAACAAAAGCCTTGTGAGAAATGTTAAAGATTTCTTCTGTTCCTTTCTTTCTTTCTTTCTTTCTTTCTTCTCTTTTTATTTCTGTATGTTTTCTATAACAAATCAACTTTATAAATTGACTTGGGTAGATAAAAGTAAAGGGATGAAGAAAGATATATCATATTAACAATAATAAAAAAGCTGGAGTGGCTGTATTAATTTCTGCTCTATTGTTATTTTCTTCCATCTGCCTACTTTGGCTTTGGCTTACTTTTCTTTTGCAGGTTTCTTAAACTGAAAGGTTAGGTTCATGATTTGGGATTTTATTTTTTAATATAGGTGTTTAGTGCTACAAATTTCTCTGTAAGCCCTGCTTGAGCTGCATTATGTAAGTTTTGATATGTTGTGTTTCTGCTTTCACTCATCTTAAAGTATTTTCTCATTTCTCATGTGATTTATTCTTTAATCCATTGGCAATTTAGAAGTGCGCTGCTTACTTTTCATATAATTGTAAATTTCCCAAATTTTATTTATTTATATTTTTCTTACATTGTTTGGAGGGCATAATTTGTGTGATTTAAATAACTTTTAAGATAGTGATATATGGCCTAGGATATGATCTGTCCTAGAACTTTACATGTGTTTTTGAGAAGAATGTGTATCTTGATATTGTTTGGTGGAATGTTAAATAGATGTCTGTTAGCTCTACTTGGTTTATAGTATTGCTCATAACTTTTATTTACCTGATAATCTTCTGCATCATTGTTCATTATTGAAAGTGAAGCATTGAAATTTCCCACTAATATTTTTGAATTGTCTATTTCATACTTTATTTTTATTTATATTTTGGTTTATGGATTTTGGGGCTCTATTCACAGTTGAATGGATTTTGGGGCTCTATTCACAGTTGAATATATGTTTATAATTATTATGTCTTTTTGATACTTTTTTTATTATTATAAAATGTCTCTCTTTGCTTCTAGTAACACATTTTTTGTCATATAATTTTTTTGGTCTGATATTAAGATAGCCACTTCAGGTCTCTTTTGGGTAGTATATTTCTTTTATACTTTTATTTAAAACCTACTTGAGTTTTGTATCTAAAGTTTGTAAAGAGTAGACAGTGTAGAATAGATCATTTAAAAATGCATTCTGTTGCTCTGGCCAGTGTGTCTCAGTGGGTAGAGTGTTGTACTCCTGCACTAAAAAGTTACAGGTTTGATTCCTGATCTAGGTCATGTGCCTGGGTTGCAGGTTTGAGGGTGGGAGGCAAACAATCCATGTGTCTCTTTCACGTTGAGGTTTCTCTCTCTCTCTTTATTCCTATCTTTCTCACCCCTTCCATCCCTTCTACTCTCTCTAGAAATCAATGGAAAAAATATCCTCAGGTGAGGATTAACAAGAACAACAAAAAAGCATTCTTTCAATCTCTGCTTTTTTATTAGAGATTTTATTCCATTCATATTTAATATAATTACTGATAAGGTAGGTTGTAAGTCTAACATTTTGCTATTATGTTTCTGTGTGTCTGCTGTCTTTTTTGTTCCTTTATTCATTCATTACTTCTTTTTTTGCATTAAATGAAATATTTTTCTAGTACTCCATTTTAATTCTCTTGTTTCTTAAGATGTATGTTTTTGAATTATTTTCTTAGTTGTTTTCCTGGGTATTACAAAGAACATCTTAACTTTTAACAATCTAGTTCTGAATAAATAAAATTAATTTTAATAGTGTGCAAAACTGATCAAATACAGCTCTGCTGCCTCCTCTTACCTTGGTACTATTATTGTTATACAAATTATATCTTTATGTGTTACAAGCTCAGCAACACAGTTTTATTACTACTTTATTAAGCATAGTTGGTAAACAATCTTGTATCAGTTATATTAGTTTCAGGTGTATAATATAGTGATTCAACATTTTTATACCTAAATCTGTCACTGTGGAAACTTATTTCTAATTTTTTAATTTTATATATGATTTATAGATTTTAAAAACTTTCTTAGTGTGAGTCTACAATCAGAGTTTTAAGTTACATCAGGGAACCTTTTCTGCTCTTTTCATTTTTTAAGCTGATAGCCAAAAATGTTTAAACTTAGCATGTGAACATGTAGTAGGCAGATGGTTTTAAAAAATTTCCCTTTCATTTAATGTACATCAAGATGGTAATTTTAGTGTCATGTTGTTGTGCTAGTTCTAAAGTTTTTTCATCATGTGGTTGTTGAAATCTCATATTCCATCTTTATGTTCGTCCATATTTAAATTCATTCAGCTTGATATATTCTGACATATCTTTATTTACTTTTCTGTAATCTATGCCAGTTTACATATAAGAGTTTATATATAGGCTTTGGCTGTCTGTTTCCAGTATCCTCTTTATATGTGCCACCTATTTACTATAAGATAAGGTAGCATTGAAAATAGTTGTGAAGTTGTGTTGACAATTTTCCAGGTGTTTGCATTGGTAGTACTTTTCCATTTTTTAGTCTACCATATTTTTCTCATTCTGGTATTATATTTGTATAAAACCTTGTGCTTTTTATTTCTGCATTACACATTATTTGTAACTTTTTAAATATATTTTATTGATTTTTTTACAGAGAGGAAAGGAGAGGGATAGAGAGTCAGAAACATCGATGAGAGAGAAACATCCATCAGCTGCCTCCTGCACACCCCCTACTGGGGATGTGCCCTCAACCAAGGTACATGCCCCTGACCAGAATCGAACCAGGGACCCCTGAGTCTGCAGGCCGACGCTCTATCCACTGAGCCAAACCGGTTAGGGCTATTTGTAACTTTTAACCAAATTTTATTAAAGAATTATATCCATGTGAATGAAATTGTTAGATAGACTTGAAATAGAGAAATTAATTTGTAAGACAACCCCTCAGTATAGTAAAAGAAATTGTAAAATGTTAATAAAACTGAAAGAGAAATTATTAAGGCAAAATATGATTAGAATTTTACCCCAAAAGTTGAGGGAATATTCATCTTTTATTTTAATTAATCAACTACTTTTTTTTCTTTTTTTAAAGAAGAATGCAATCCTTTTGATTGAGTCATTCAAGGCTTTCTTCACTTGCTTGTTTCTTAGGGTATAAATAAATGGGTTCAACATAGGTGAAATAGAAGAAATGAGCAGGGAAACTCCTTTGTTAAGAGCCACCTCTTCCTTTGCTGAAGGTTTGATATAAATGAAGATGCAGCTGCCATAGGTGATAGAAACCACAATCATGTGGGAAGAACAGGTAGAAAAGGCCTTTGTCTTCTGTTGAGCAGAAGAGAGTCTTAGAATTGTCATGATGATATAAACGTAGGACAGAACAACACATACCAGGGTCATGATAAAAGTCAAGACAGCGCAGACTAAAATCATTCGCTCTATGAACCAGGTGTCTGAGCATGCTATCTTTAGCAGAGGAGTGGCGTCACAGAAAAAGTGATCAATGACGTTAGAGTCACAGAATTCCATATCGAGGCCCAGGCTAAGTGGTGGGATTATGATTAACAAGCCAGCCATCCAACAGCTGATGATAAGTCTGTTGCAGACTCTGTTATTCATGATGGTCACATAATGCAAGGGTTTGCAGATGGCCACATAACGGTCAAAGGACATCGTGGCTAGAAGAAAAAATTCTGTTATCCCAAAAAGATAAGTAAAGAATATTTGAACAGCACAAGCTTCATAGGTAATGATTTTGTCACCCGTTGATAGGTTGTACAAAAATCTGGGAATACAAGCAGTTGTGAATGAGATTTCAAGGAAAGAGAAATTTTGGAGAAAAAGGTACATGGCTGTTCTGAGATGGCAATCTATGACGGTCAGGGAGATAATGGTCAGGTTCCCAGCTACACTCAACATGTAGGTAAAAAAAGGAAGATGAAAATCAGAACTTTCAGCTGTGGGTCATCAGTCAATCCCAGCAGGATGAATGTTGTTACTGTGTGGTTTCTCATCATGGATTCCTGCTTTCTGCCCAGTCTGCATGAAAAATTCAAAGACACTTAAATAGAGTGTAGTGAAACCAAAATGAGCTTTCAAAACTAGCTGTAAGTGCCAAGCAAACTGACTTGACTATGTTGAAGTGATCATCTTGTCTATGTGTAATATTTTTATGGTGGATATGAGCAGTAACTATATTTTCATTTTCACCTTATCTTCCATCTAATACTTCATCTTTGTTACCAACAGTTTTAGTTTAGTATACTACCCATGAATAATGGAAGCTAGTGCTCAAATACTTTGTAATATTGAGAAATTTTCCAAGCTTATATTTTAAAATCTTTCATCAATTAATTACAAAGAAATTTATTCGTCTTCAATCTGCAGTCAGTGTCTCCAGGGCTTGGAAACCCCTATGTCAAAGAACAATTAAGACCTTCCACTGCATACCTGATTATTTTATGTGATTTTACTTTTATGGTCTTTATTTAAAATACAGTCTTCCTACTAATGTGAGACCAAGATCAACTTTCACAAAAAATTTATAGTGTCCTCAGTTAAACCTGAAGCTTTATAGACACTATCAGAGAGAAGGAAATTGTTTTGGTTTTAATCTTTGCTTGAGGGCTGAAAGATTCCCCCCAAATTAAGGGCTACTCCCAGTACAACCACAGTAGATGAATTTGGTAGGCTGCCCAGAACACGTCTACAGCTATTTTCCTTCCTCTTCTCCTAAAGTCATGGGCGTATAGGCGCAGTATCACTGTGATACTGAACTCAGGCTTTCACATTCCAGTCAGGTTTCAGTGTTCTAAAACACACATGGTTTCTTTTTCAATCAGTGCAGTTTATCCATGAAACTCAATTTATCCTAGAAGCTACAAATCAGGAATTGAGAAAGTAATTGACCCTCGAATGTGATTGATCCACTTCTGTTTATTTAACATACAAATGAATCAGCATTTGTAATAAAGGGAGGGGTGTCAAATGAGAAGATAAATCATGACTATTATCACTATATTTTACATGGGAGTATGATCATATTATCTGTGAGTGAGTGAATGTATATGTCTATGTTCTTTGTTGTTGTTAAGTTATGATTGAGCAGATAGGAGGAGTTTATTGTCTTGATATGTCTCAAACTATCCTAAATTAACTTTTGCATAAATACCAACCTGCCATGATTTTTATCTATTCTAGTAAAATAAAATTTAAAGATGATATAATAAATAATATTTGGTCCCACTACAAAATATCAAAATTACTAACAGCTTTTGGTTGATAAAGACAGATACAATGCATTTTTACACAGAAATTTATGACATTTTACAAAGGGAGTACTAAAGAAAATTTCATTGTACTTACTTTTTTTTCAGTCAATCATAACTTCAGGTTGTTGTTTAGCAACATTAGTTCATAAGACTAAAATTTATTTTTGCATATCTGTTCTCTATTGTTCATTATTTCACTGTACGTTTATGTGTGGTTTGGAAATGCATAGATCTTTCTGATATCAACAAAAATTATGAAAAATTTTATCACAAAGGATTCTATTCACTATAAAACCAAAGAGTATTTCCTCATTCTGCCTATACCTGGAAATATAAAGCTGTTCTATGAGTTGAGAATTAGCAATAACTCTCTCTGGTTTTAAAGATCATGATATTCTGATTTCCCTGAGCAAACGTTTGCACATTGGTAAGGTTGGTGTTTATTTAGCATTAAATCCTTTGTGTCATAATCTTGGAAAAAAGCCAAATGCATGCAGCTCTGAGGAGAAGAATATTCTCAGAGGAAAGAAGATGAAACAGCTTAGAGATTAGAAAATAGGCAACAAGAATGAGATAATGAACTATTCTACATAATTATGATTTAAGTTTATATCATCCAAATCATGTTGAAGATCAAGAACCCCTGATTTTTTCTTGTATTTACCTATTACTTTATTAATAAATAAAATTATTTCCAAAATTAATCAGGTAATATATATATATGATGTAATGCAGTAATAATGTTACCACTTTGGTAAATATCCTTTCAGATAATAAATCAACAAACTTGTTTAAATGTTATATGCATCAATTAAAAATAGGTGAATCATAATAGCTGGAATAATTGGCTGAATAATTTTAAAGATGACTATAAATCAAAAACGTATTGAAATAAAGATCATTTGTGGGTCCCAACAGGATGAAAGTTGTTATTGTGTGGTTTCTCGTTATGTATCCCTGTTTCCTTCACAATTTGCATGAAAATTCAGACACTTGAATGAGCTTTCGACACTGGCTACAAATGCCAAGCAAATTGACATGACTATCTTTTAAAAATATATATATATTTTATTGATTTTTTTTACAGAGAAAAAGGGAGAGGGATAGAGAGTTAGAAACATCAATTAGAGAGAAAAATCAATCAGCTGCCTCCTGCACAGCCCCTACTGGGGATGTGTCCCCAACCAAGGTACATGCCCTTGACCAGAATCGAACCTGGGACTCTTCAGTCCACAGGCTGACACTCTATCCACTGAGCCAAACCGGCTAGGGTGACATGACTATCTTGAAGTGATCATGTTGTCAATGTGACATAGAGACTAAAAATACAATACAAAAGATCAATGAAATCAAGAGCTGGTCTTTTGAAAAGATAAACAAGGTTGATGAACCTTTAGCCAGACTTATTAAGAAACAAAGAGAGAGGACCCAAATAAATAAAATCTGAAATGAAAGAGGTAAAGTAACAACTGACTGCACAGAAATACAAAGGATTGTAAGAAAATACTATAAAAAATATATGCCAACAAATTGGGCAACCTGGGTGAAATGGATAAATTCCTTCAAACATATAATCTTCCAAAATTCAATTCAGAAAACCTGAATAGACCAGTAACAACTACTAAAATTGAAGCAGTAATAAAAAAAAAAAAGCTAATGAAAGCCTGGACTGCCAGGCTTTATCAGGCAAGTTTTACCAAACATTCAAAGAAGAATTAAAATCTATCCACCTCAGACTATTCCAAATAATTCAAGAGGAAGGAACACTTCCAAGGTCAGCATTATCCTAATTCCAAAACTAGATAAAGACACTATACAGAAAGAAAATTGTAGGCGAATATCCTTGATGCACATAGATGCTAAAATCTTCAACACAATATTGGAACTAAATCCAGCAATACGTTAAAAAACATACCTATACTAATTAAAGTTTGATGCAATGAAACAGACAAGGTAAAATACTGAAAATACAACTAGATTTAAAACTTGTAGGCCAACGTTAACTGATCTAATGCCTGTGTAATTGGAGTTAAGAACAAAGAAAGACTGCAGGGCCTGGGGTGGGGGTCATAAAAATATTCAAAGAAATAAAAAATGCATGAAACAATACAAATTTGATGATAATAAAAGTTTGATAATCATTAAGAAGAATAAACATAAAAGAAATCACACTAAGGAACATAACAATAAAATTCCCAAGAACAAATGATAAAAACTCAAAAAGCAACTACTGGGACAAACATAAGAATGATCACAGATTCCTCATCAGGATAAGATGAGATTCCCTGAAAGGGAAACATGCTCTAAGTTAATCCAGTTGTGAGTTAGATGGGAGAATACTCTGGCACAGGATTATCCAATTTAGGGAATAGTGATAATAATATCTAACGTCCAACCACTGTCACCAACTGCTAACACTGATAATATACTTCATTGATTTAGGGATCACTTCCTTTGAAAAATTCTCTTGAGCCACTTGTGTGGGTTAAGTGCCTCTCTTTTGTGCCATCTTGAAACACTGGTTATTACTATCTTAGCATTCAGCAGGATGAAGTACTTTGTTGAGATTTGGGACTATGATTTATTCAAATTATATCATACTATTAGCAGAATTCCAGACTTACAATCCAATTCTCAAAAAAAATTTTACCCTATAATATGTGATTTGATTGTTTAACCTACTGACTTCAAATACACTTCTAGGTTTCTCAATCAATGCAATTGGCACTCCCTTTTAAAATATCTTTACCAAAAGTTGTCCATGTCCTTGACTGCACATGTCAGCTGTTGATATAGTTTTGCTTTGGTGGAGGAGTTATCACTAATCCTTTAGCAACTATATTGATGCTGAAAGCTCCTTCTAATGACCAAAGAGATAGCTCCCTTCCTCTTTCTGTCTAATTTATTAGTTTTCTCTTTTTGAAGATGCCACATATCTTCTCAAAACACCTCATTGAGATATTAAAGCAGAAGCCAAGGATTTACAATCCTGTTTTCATTATTAGCTGTTTCCTATTTGAGGCTAACATATAACTTATCATGCACCCTTGAATACTCAAATGTTTTGTATCTGTAGTTGGTATCTCAAGGGTTGTAATTTTCCTAATTTTTTTATGGAAAACCATCTAGTGGAGGCTCTATAAATAGTTTCACTTAGTTTCGTTTATCCTACTAAAGTAAAGACTCCAATCAGCCCACCTTGGTGTTCAGCTTCCACTGTTCAACCTCTAATGTTTAAAACACCATGTTACGGAAATGGAACTAAGTTAATTCCCGAGAGACAGTATTTTAAAACCACAGGGAAACCAACCACAGTAGCTCATATGGAGTTATAGAAATGAAATGTATCTGAAGCCTGGTAACCTCTTCTCAGTTCCTCTCTTCTTAACTCACTTTCCTCTATGGGCACACTGTGTGCAGAACAGCGATCCTTGTTGCACAGATATTTTATGTTTGAGTCATTTCTATTCTACATATGTATGTGCATTATCTTGCCTAGATATAGAGAGCACAATTTTGACAAACTAATTGATAGTAAAGTGTAAGGGTTTGATGTCTATCTTGCAGGGATTATTTCTGTTAAATTTACAAGTTAGTAGGGGAAGAAACTATTGGAACATTAACAAATATGTCATTTTATTGAGGAAAGTATATGTCTATGTTTGCGTACACACACACACACATATATTCACACATATCTATAATATATGTATTTCTCTCTCTCTCTCTCTCTCTCTCTATATATATATATATATATATATATTTCAGGTATGAATAACATGTTGACAAGACTGTTTCTGGTTACATTGAGATATCTTTAATTTAACAAATGCATAATCAGGCACCTATTAATTTTAATATATATTTCATACTTAAAAATTACTTGCCTTGCCCTGGCCAGAATGGCTCAATAGTTAGAGGATCCATCTGGGCACTTTATGGTGGTGTGTTTGCTTCGTGGTCAAGGGCACATAATTGGTTTAAAGTTTCATTCCCTGACCCCGGTCGGGACACATGTGGAAGGCAACCAGTTGATGTGTCCCTCTCACATTGATGTCTCTCTCTCTCCCTCCCCTTCTCTCCTTCCCTTCCTTCTATTCTCTCTGAAAAACAGTGGGAACAAACAACAAAAGTCCTCAGGTGAGGATAAAAAAAAATAAAAAAATAAAAAATTACTTGACTTAATTTACTAAGGAATTTTTTAACAAAATATCACATCACCTTAGTTTTCAAAAGCAAACATCATTGTATGTAGATGATAAATGGGAAAGAGAAAATACTTACTCTCCTGACAATCATAACCTCAGATGGTCACTTAATCCCCAAATTCCTCAACGACAAAAGCTGACCTGACATGTGTCAGCGGAGATAGGTAGTTGCACTGCCAATCACTTATTTTTTTCTGAACCCTTACTCACACTCAAAGGCAGGATTTCTCAGAGTGTTCCAGCTTTAAAATATTTTGGAGATTTTTATAAACATAATTTTGATCTTGCTTTAAATCAAAGCAATATTTTCTTGTACTCCCTTTATGTAAAATGCTAAACAAATAAGCAAACAAACAATGTAATTACAAAATGGGCAGAGGACCTGACAGACATTTCTTCTAAGAAGACATACAGACTGGGAGACTAGAGGACGAGAGAGACAAAATGGTGGTGGAATAGACAGGCATGTCCTGAGCCTTGTCCTGAAGCAGATAGAATGAGCAGCTGAAACAAATAACATCCTCCCCGAATTGGTGAAGGAGACTCAGCTGGTGAGACAATTTGCAGTCGGGAAGAGCTTGCAGAGGCGCAGTTTTTCCCCTCTCTATGGCCTGTGCTTTTCTTCACTGAACCTAGTTCATAGGACCTTTCGGATCGGGACACTAGCCCGTGGCTGAGGTGGAGGAGAAGGTGCAGACTTGTGGAGTCTGGGGAGAGACTGGGGAGAGGAGAGGGTCCAGGAGAAGTGGCAGCGAGTCTGGCGCTGAGTCATACCTGAGCCCAGGATCTGGGCAGCCATTTTCTCCTAAAGAGATAGCTCCTCCCTCCAGTCTCCAGGCAACTAATACAGCTACATCCAGAATACACCCTGAATGGTACAAAGAATTAAAAATTAAAAAAAATTAAAAAGAAATCTGAATAGTGCCTGAGAGTCCACAGTGACTGGCCTAAAAAGAGGCTTTCAGTCCCAGCAACAGGAAACTGAGAAACTGCAGACAATACAGTAGACTGGGATCTTAAGCCAGCCAAAGGAATTACACTTCACTTTTCCATTTTTATTTCATTTTATTATTATTTTGTTATCTCTTTTTTTCCTTTTTTTGTTTGTTGCTTTATTTTCTATTTCTTTTCACATTATTTTTCCATCACTCTATTTTATTTGCTATTTTTATACCATTTTTTAAATAAATTTTTTTGTAAATTTATTATTATTATTTTCTTTCCATTCTCTTTCTTCTTATCCACTCATCCCCTTTCTACTTCCTCTATGCTGAACTGAGGTCCTCACCATATTCATCCAATTCTTAACCTTATTTTCTGTATATAAGCTCAGCCTCTACAGACTCTGCCCCCACCCTCTTTGCTGGGTGTTTGCATTTTTTTGGTTTATCTGTTTGTTCTGTGGTGTTCTCTCTCTCTCTCTCTCTCTCTCTCTCTCTCTCTATATATATATATATATATATATATATTCTTCTTTTTCTTTTCTCCCTTATCTTTACCCTTATCTTTATTTCTCTCTTCGATATCATTTGTGCTCTCTTTTCTCTAGCCTAATTCTCTTTTCTCAGGTGGTCACTTATATTGGGGTTATTGGTGTCATGAGTACATTCGTGTTTTGTTCCCTTTGTGTTGTGTCTTGTCGAGGTGAATTTTATCCTGTCCGGCCAATGTGCTAGAGCGAGCTACATAACCAGACACCTGGAGAGGAAACTCCATCAACGAATAGGTCAATAACACCCCAGACACAATAACAGAGGCAGGAAGAAGGCGGCAGTGAGGGAGAGAGCGTGAGTGAGTGAGGGAGCAAACGAGGAGTGTGTGGTCATGTGGTGTGTGCATGCAGCCCTCACCCTGCAACGGTCTGAGGAACAGCAGCTGTGTGAGCAACCTGCCCCCATCCGAGGAGCAGCAGCCGCATGAACAGCCCACCCCCATTAGAGGAGCAGCAGACCGCCCACGTCCAAGGAGCGGCAACCTTGCACAGCACGAACTGGTCCAAGGAGCAGCAGCCACACGCAGCCCGCACCTGTCTGAGGAGCACAGCCGCATGTGCAGCTCACTCCTGTCTGAGGAACAGCAACGTGCAAGCAGCCCGCCTCCATCCAAGGAGCAGCAGTTGCATGAGCAGCCTGCCCCTGTACTAGGAGCAGCCCTGTGAGCAACCTGCCCCTGTCCAAGAAGCAGCAGACTCATGAGCAGCCTCACAAGCAGCCACCCTGTCTGAGGAGTAGCAGCTGCACGCAGTCAGCCCCCATCCAAGGAGCAGTAGCCACATGAGAATCTGCCCCTGTCCAAGGAGCAGCAGCCGCAAGCAGCCTGCCCCCGTCTGAGGAGCAGAAGCTATGCAAGCAGGATCCCCCCACCAGCCAGAGGAGCCACCATGGCTGCGAACTGCACCCACCAGAGGAGCCGCTGCCAACTGAGGAGTAGCCGCTGCCGTGACTGCCCGAGAAGCCACTGCCACCCAAGGAGCAGCCCCTGCACGACTGACATCTAGATCCAACAGTGAGATAAAAATGGGTAGACAGGAGAGAGGAAGATGGCTGCCAACGGGAAGGCAGACTGCAAGAGAGTGTGAGAGGGAGAGAACAAAAGGTGAGCATATGGATGTACGGGAAGTGTATATTTGTGGGTGAGGGACAGCTATACTCCAAGGGACTGTTGAGGACTCCTGGACCAGGCTCCCCTGACCAGGCAGCCACCACTGGTACTGAAATCTCTCCCGGAGCAACCAGCTCTGCCGTGGAGACAGCGCCATCTTGAAGGGGAGAGTGGCTGTTATCAGAAGCCTATACAGCCTGGGTCTCTACAACCACAACACCCAGCAACCAGCTGCAAACCCAGGAACACCGGATCTCTAGCAGCGTGAATACGTGGACATGGATGAGCTCTGCACCTTCTCACGAAAAAGTCAGATTTTGCCTAGGAAAAGGTGAGGTCTGCGATCCAGGAAGGAGAGAGAAATGTGTGAACGGGATTTAGAGGTTTGGGAAAGTCTGTGCCCCACAAAACCTGCGGCCGTTGGGGCTAGCATGATCCACGAATGTGGAAGGGGATCCGCAGGGCTGCTGGCAGAAGAGAACTCTAAAAATTAACCAATAGTGGGACTGGGCACAAAAAGGCACCCTGAAATTTTACCAGTAAACCGGCTGCTTAGTGGCAGGGGATAAAAGCGAGCAGTGCCAGAGGCTAAAAGTCGTGAGTTCGCGCAATTACTCTGGCTCTGTTTTTTTTTTTCTCTTTAAATCCTTGCTTTTGATTACTAAGCCCAGTACATAGGATCACCCAATTGGGGACACTCTAAGAGACTGCAGGAGAAAGTTGTTTCTGTGGAACCTGGGGATCAGAGTGGGGAGAACCAGCTCTGGGACAGTCCATTCTCCCAAACCAGTATTAAATGCGACAAGGAAAACAAAAGCTAAATACCTGCTAGAGAGGACTTATAGCCCCGGAGGTCAATCCAGAAACACTGCCGCCCAGGAGTTGAATCACAAATTGACCCTTGTGTAAACACAAAGGAGTCTAAGAAACAAAGAAATATGGCCTGCTTGAAAATCAGGACTGTGGCTTACAATACAGAGGAGCAGTGGAACACAGGGAACCTCAATACTGTCCTGACTACCTACAGGAAACAGGCATGACAAACAGAACAGTAGAGGAAGTGAATGACTTTCACTACTGTGCATTTTTATTTTTTCATCTTTTACTTAAGAAACTATTTTTTTCTTTTTTCCTCACTTGGTTTTACCTTTTTAATTATTATATTTTCATTTTTAATCAGTATTACTACTGCTACTATTTTACCTTTTTCTTAAAAAAAAGTATTTGATTTTCTCTTTATTTTATTTTGGAATTAGTGTTCTACATTCTATTTTCATTTTTCCTTTAGCATCATTTTACTCTATCTCACCTTTACCTTTATGCCAACACTCTCTACCTCACTTTTCCCATTTTGTTGTTCTGTTTCTCTAACCCTATTCCTGCTTTAGATTTTACCTATTCCTTCTTTTTACCCCGTTAAAAAAATCATCCTACTTATATACCTAATTTCCAATTCCCTGCTCTAAGTCCATACACACATCTCTCTTCTCTTTCTTCACTATCCAAACTTTTTTCTTTTTTTTTCCTCTTCCCCCCTTTTTTTTTGCTGTTGTTGTTTTTGTGTTCTTGTTCTGTTTTTTTTTTGTTATAGGTTTTTGAGTTTTATTTTGTTTTGCTTGCTTTTTCTCTGTTCTATTGTTGTTTGCTTGATTGTTGATTAGATTGTTTTTTTTGTGCTTGTTTGTGAGATTGTTTCTCTTTTTTGTTTTTGTTTCTGTTTATTTTTTTGCTTCTGTTTTTCCTCTCCTTGCTTGTTATTAGTTGTTGTTTGTAGTTTGCATTCATCTCTGGGTGTTTGTTATTTGCATTTTTGGGGATTAGTGGTTGTTCTATTGGAGTATTATCCCCATATAAATAGTTTACCCCCCCCTTTTAAAAAAAATATCTTTCTTTAATCTCTTACTTTTTTTCCTTTTCACAATATTATTTTTGCACTCCTTTTTTTTATATCCTCTAATTCTCTATTCTTTGGTGGTCAACTTTATTTGGGGTTATTAGTATCGTGAATACATTTGTGTTCAGTGCCTTGTATATTGTGCCTTTTTGTGTTGTATTTTGTGCTTTTAAATCAGGGGTCCTCAAACTTTTTAAACAGGGGGCCAGTTCACTGTCCCTCAGACCATTGGAGGGCCGAACTATAGTTTAAAAAAAACTATGAACAAATTCCTATGCACACTGCACATATCTTATTTTGAAGTAAAAAACAAAACGGGAACAAATACAATATTTGTATTTGCATGTGGCCCGCAGGCCGTAGTTTGAGGACCCCTGCTTTAAATCAATGCAGGAGAGAGAAAGTTACAAAACCAGAAACCTGGAGAAGAGAGATCATGGGGAGACAAAGAAACAGCCCGCATATGAAAGAAAAACAGGCATCACCAGAAAAGGAAATAAATGAAATAGAGGCAAGTAATATGTCAGAGAAAGAATTCAGAGAAATGGTCAAAAGGTCGCTGAAAAAATGGAAGACAAATTCAACAATATATGTAAGAATCAAGGGGAAATGAGGAAGAACCAAGAAGAAATGAAAAATGACATTGCTGCTATAAGGAACTCAATAGAAAGCAAGAACAGTAGAGTAGAAGAAGCAGAGGACTGCATCAGTGAGCTAGAAGACAAGGTAGGAAAAAATACCCAAGCAGAGCAGCATCTAGAAGAAAAAAAAACCTAAAAAATAGGAGGAGAGCCTAAGGGAACTTTGGGACAACACGGAACGAAACAACATCCAAATAATAGGGGTGCCAGAAGGAGAGGAAACTGAGCAAGGAATAGAAAACCTGTTTGAAGAAATAATGACAGAAAAATTTCCTGATATAGGGAATAAAAAACTCACACAAATCCAAGAAGCTTACAGAGTCCCAAACAAATTAACCCCAAAAGACCGATGCCAAGGCACATTATAATTAAATTGGCAAACACCAGCGTCAAAGTAAGAATCTTAAAAGTGGCCAGAGAGACACAGAAAGTTACCTACAAAGGATCCCCCATTAGACTGGCGACTGATTTCTCAACAGAAACCCATCAGGCCAGAAGGGAATGGAATGAAATATACAAAGTCATGTAAAGGAAGGGTCTGAATCCAGGAATACTGTACCCAGCAAGGCTATCATTCAAAATTGAGGGTGAAATCAGGAGCTTCACAGATAAAAAAGGACTAAGGGAGTTTATTACCACCAAACCAGCAATGCAAGAAATGCTAAAGGGTCTGATGTAAAAAGAAGAAATAGGAAGTGAAGAAGGAACACAGGCTTAAAGAATAAAAATGGCGACAAACAAGTACCTATCAATAATAACTTTTAATGTAAATGGATTAAATCCCCCAATCAAAAGACATAGGGTAACTGAGTGGATAAGAAAACATGACCAACATATCTGTTTTCTACAGGAAACCCACCTCAGAACAAAGGACTCACACAGACTGATGGTGAAGGAATGGAAAAAGGTTTTTCAGGTGAATGGAAATGAACAAAAAAGCTGGGATAGCAACACTTATATCTGACAAATTAGATCTCAAAGTGAAGGACATAACAAGAGATAAAGAAGGCTACTTTATAACACTAAAGGGATCAATACAATAAGAAGAAATAACTCTGGTAAACATATATGCAGCCAATATGGGAGTACCCAAATACATAAAAAAACTTCAGAAGGATATCAAGGGAGAGATTGACAGTAATACAGTCATAGTAGGGGACTTTAATACCCCACTATCACCATTTGACAAATCCTCTAAACAAAAAATCAACAAAGAAGCATCAATCCTAAATGACTCACTAGATCAGATGGAATTAATTGACATCTTCAGAACAATTCACCCCAAAGCCACAGAATATACATTCTTCTCAAGTGCACATGGGTCATTTTCAAAGATAGACCATATATTGGGTCACAGGCAAAGTCTCTTCAAATTAAAGAAGAGAGAAATCATGTCAAGCATCTTCTCAGATCACAATGGTTTAAAACTAGAAATCAACTACAATAAAAACAATAAAAAAATGAAAAACCTGGAAGCTAAATAGCATGCTATTAAACAATGACTGGGGTACCAAGGAGATCAAAGAAGAAATAAAAAGCATCATGGTAAAAAACAACAATGAAAACACAACAATCCAAAATCTATGGGACACAGTGAAAGCAGTCTTGAGAGGGAAGTTCATAGCTCTAGAAGCCTATCACAAAAACAGGAAACTATGGTAATAAATTACCTAACCCTAAAACTCAAAGAGTTATAAAGAGAGCAACAAGAAAAGCCCACCATAAGCAGAAGGAAGGAAATAAAGATCAGAGTGGAGATAAATGAAATAGAGACCAAAAAAACAATACAAAAGATCAACAAAACCAAGAGCTGGTTCTTTGAAAGGATAAACAAGATTGATGAACCTCTAGCCAGGCTCACTGAGAATCAAAGAGAGAGGACCCAAATAAACAAAATCAGAAATGAAAGAGGTGAAATAACCGATCCCACAGAAATACAAATGATTATGAAAAAATACTATGAACAACTCTATTCCAACAAAAAGGACAACCTAGACAAATGGACATATTTTTAGAAAAGTAAAAGCTCCCAAAACTCAACCTAGAAGAATAAAAAAAAACTGAATAGCCCAATAACTACAGAAGAAATTGAAACAGTGATCAAAAATCTTCCAGCAAACAAAAGCCCTGGTCTGGATGGCTTTATAGGGGAGTTCTACCAAGCATTCAAATAAAAACTAAAACTTATCCCCTCAGACTATTCCAAAAAATTCAAGAGGAAGGCACACTTCCAAGCTCTTTCTATGAAGCCAGCATTACCATAATTCCAAAACCAGATAAATACACCACCAAAAAAGAGAACTACAGGCCAATATCCGTGATGAACATAGATGCTAAAATCCTCAACAAAATTCGAGCAAACCGGATCCAGCATTACATTAGAAAGATCATACACCATGACCAAGTGGGGTTTATTCCGGGGATGCAAGGATGGTACAATATCCGCAAATCAATAAATGTAATATATCACATTAACAAACTGAGAGACAAAAATCACATAATCATATCAATTGATGCAGAAAAAGCATTTGACAAAATCCAACACCCTTTCTTGATAAAAATTCTCAGCAAAGTGGGAATAGAGGGATCATATCTCAACATAATAAAAGCCCTAGCCCTAGCCGGCTTGGCTCAGTGGATAGAGCGTCAGTCAGCCTGTGGACTGAAGGGTCCCAGGTTCGATTCTGGCCAAGGGCACATGCCTGGGTTGTGGGCTCGATCCCCAGTAAGGGGGCAGCTGATCAACTGATCAATGATTCTCTCTCATCATTGATGTTTCCATCTCTCTCTCCTTCTCCCTTCCTCTCTGAAATCAATAAAGAAATATATATATATTTTTAAAAAGCCCTATATGAAAATAGTGGTACATCTACACAATGGAATACTATGCTGTGGTAATAAAGAAGGAATTCTTACCATTTGCAACAGCAAGGATGGAACAGGAGAGCATTATGCTAAGTGAAATAAGCCAGTCAGAGAAAGATAAATATCACATGATCTCACTTATTTATGGAATATAATGAACAACATAAACTGATGAACAAAAGCAGATCCAGAGACAGAGAAGCATCGGTCAGACTGTCAATCCTCAGAGGGAAGGTAGGGGAGGGTGGGGTAACGGGATGAGATTAACCAAAGGACTTGTAAGCATGCATATTAGCCTAATCAATGGATACATACAACATGGGGGTGAGGACATGAGTGGAGGTGTGGGGGGGCAGTGCGGGGTTAAGGACACATATGTAATGCCTTAATAAATATAGAAATTTTAAAAAGACATACAAATAGCCAACAGATTATGAAAAGATGCTCAGCTTTACTAGCAATCAAGGAAATGCAAATCAAAACTACAATGAGATACCTCACATAATAACCATTTGTTAAAATGGCTATTATCAACAAGGCAAGTAATAACATTTGTTGGAGAAGTTGTGGTGGGAACACAATGCAATATACAGATCACGTTTTATGGAAGAGTACACGTGAAGGCTATACAATCTTATTAACCACTGTCACCCCAATAAATTTAATTAAAAAATGAAAAGGAAAAGACAAAAAAAGCTAGAGTGTGTAGGACCTCTTTTTGGTTTTTAGAGAACTTGAAGATATGATGCCTTTGGCACACCAGCACATTTAAGAAAATAAAAAAATAAATAAACACTCATGTTCTTGGTGACTCTGATTCAAAAGTGACTAAGAATTCTAGTGTGTAAACAACTTTTGGGATAAGAAACGCTCCTAAAGGCAGCAGTGGGGACTGTGTTCTTGGGGACAGATGTAGACATGAGCATCAGAAACAGGAGATATGCAAACTACATCACCATAGGTCTTTAAAAATTAATAGGAAACAATTTTCCATAGTTACTAATTGTTTTGTACTTCATTTTAATTATAAAAATAAATCTAATAGAAAAGAAAGTTCATGTAAAATCACAATGGCAGAGAGATAGATATTGCTGATATTTTAATATGTACATTCATACACTTTCGTATCCATGTGGATATTTATTAAGCATATTTAAAATATAGGAGCAATTTATAAAAGTAAAACATAAAGTTCTATATTTTAGATTTATAAACACAGGGAGCTAAATACCACTTTAATGATATAAAAAAGGTTTGGCATAAAAATCCCTGTATATAGTTCTTAATTTATGAATGTTCTATTACTTTTTAAAGCAATCTATGTTTTTGCATATTTTAAAAACTCTTTATTAAAATGGCTGCAAGGTAGTTATTTGAAGTTATGTATCTGACCTCTAGAGACACATACTTTTTCAGAATAATGTGAAAACAGATTATTTATTAAGATGTCACCAAAGAATTAATAGTGAAATATCTATTGTTGGGTAGTGAGAAAACTCCCTTAGCTCCACATATACATCTTCAGATTTATTCCATTATTCCTAGCCTGTAAGAATTCAGATATATTGGGTACTGCAATATAAAATAGCAAACTTTTGTACACGGGGCTAAATTTACTCCCTCATTTAAGCTTATGGAATCTGAAAGAAATTGACTGAGGGCTCAACATTTTCTGCACAAACCTTTGTGGGATACCTTAAATAAATTTATGATAAAATTGCATACTTTACTGCTACCAATGTACATAAAGAGTCAAGAAAAACTAAATATTACAGAGCCATGTATTTTCCACAATGTTCTCAATGTGATAGACTCATTAGAGTGAAAAGGGTAATGTAAACTTTGGTTATTTTAAACAAGTGTTTGAAAAATATTAAATAGCTAAAATTGTATTTAGCTAATTTCTACCTCGCAGCAAATATAAAAGGATGTAACAGAGGAACTTCACTGGAAAGACTTATAAGAGCAGGAGATTTGAAGAAGGGTGGGTGGTATTACAACTTTGTGTATATTACTTTTAATACTATTTTCTCCTCATCTGATTGTCCTGGGCCAGGTTTGACTTTATGGCTGTCTGAGTGGCAGTATGCCAATAGGCAAGACATAATGTCTATACTATTAAATTTAACAGTATGTATTTCAAAGTTGAGGGTGGGTCATAATTGCACCCATGTAGCCAATTAGAGGTGACTCTCAATATTGCTCCCTTAGTAAGTGGCAGGGATAGTGCTATGATACTTTACCTCTCAAATCAGATGACAACTGACTGGAGGTGAAGCAGAGGAAAAGCTTTATCAAACTAGCTGTGATAGCCTGTCCTTTGGGTGAAGGCTATACCCGAGATAGAAGTTCAAGTTCAATCATTGTCAACATGAACCTTACAAAGTCATTGAAGCATGCATATCTGGCCAGTAGGTGGGAGAAAGGGATGGTGGATCACCTATTGAATATTTGCATAGAGCAGGTCTGGAAATGGTGCACATCCCTTCCACACTCATTCTGTCAGCTACAACATAAGCTACATAGTCACATCTTACAGGGTAGAAATATGTAAGAACAATATGGCCTAAAGTGTTTCCAGGGATGGCAACCAAAATATTTTGCAAAAATAGCAATTTCTGCCAGATAGTAAGTGTAAACATCTTAGAATGAGTTTTAATGGGGAGTAAAATATTACATAGTCAAGGTTCACAGTAAACAAGTCTAAAAACAAAGTGAGAATGTCGATATGACTGGAGAATAAGTCATGCAGAGACAAATAATATTAGAAACTTCGGGTTTTATGCTTAGTTATCCTTCCTTTTCATTGGATTCACTGACTCCTTTTTCCTCTGCGTCTTTAAGAGAAATGCAATCTTCTTAACTGAGTCATGGAAAGCTTGTTTCACTTGCTTGTTTCTCAGTGTGTAAATGAAAGGATTCAACATGGGTGAAATAGAACTAATAAGGAGTGAAATCCCTTTATTTATAGCTACCTCATCCTTGGCTGAAGGTTTGACATAAATAAAGATACAGCTTCCATAAGTAATGGAAACCACAATCATGTGGGAAGAACACGTGGAAAAGGCCTTTTTCCTTTGCTGGGCAGAGGGAAACCTTAGGATAGTCCTGATGATATAAATGTAGGATAGAACCACACATATGAGGGTCATGATGAAAGTCAACACGGCACACACGATAACCATCTGTTCTATCAACCAGGTGTCTGAGCAAGAGATCTTCAGGATAGGAGATGCATCACAGCAAAAATGGTCAATGACATTTGAATCACAGAATTCCAGGCCCAAACCCAGACTGATTGGTGGGAGAATGATGATCAGTGCTGCTACCCAACAGGAGAAAATGATGTTCTTGCAGACTCTGCTGTTCATGATGGTGGTGTAATGCAGGGGTTTGCAGATGGCCACATATCGATCATAGGACATGGCAGCCAGAAGAAAAAATTCCGTTACTCCAAAGAGGTCTGTAAACAAGAGTTGACTGGCACAAGCATTATAGGTAATGGACTTGTCCCCAGATAATATGCTATATAGGAATCTGGGAACACAGGCAGTTGTGAAAGACATTTCTAAGAAGGAGAAATTTTGAAGAAAGAGATACATCGGTGTTTTTAGGTGGGAATCCATCAGAGTGAGGGTGATGATGGTTAGGTTTCCAGATATACTCAACATGTAGGAAAAAAATAGAAAGACAGAAAGCAATATTTTCAGTGGAGTGTTATCGGTCAGTCCCAGCAAGATGAAGGTTGTTAGTGTAGTTTGGTTTTTCATCCTTGATTATTGTCTTTTGCCCATTCTGCTCGAAACAATAAAGTTAACTGGTTATCCTCTAACCTCAAGAGAAGTAAATCTGACAGTGATCCCAAAACAATTGACCTGTGGGGAATCAAGCACCTAATACATGCCTCTTTGTGTCATACAAAACTGTTCATATTTAAATCACTTATTTACACTGCTGTAATTTAGCTGTAATTGTTGTCATTTGAACTTATTATCTTATAAACATTACTAGAGGCCTGGTGCACGAAATTCGTGCACGGGGTGGGGGGGTTCCCTCAGCCCAGCCTGCACCCTCTTCAATTGGAGTCCTGGCAGTCAGACATCCCTCTCGCAATCTGGGACTGCTGGCTCCTAACCGCTCTCCTGCCTGCCTGCCTGATTGCCCCTAACCACTCTGCCTGCCTGCCTGATCACCCCTAACTGCCTCTGCCTGCCAGCCTGATTGCCCCCAACTGCTTTCCCCTGCTGGCCTGATTGCCCCCAACTGCTCTCCCCTGCCTGTCTGGTCAACCCCAATTGCCCCCCCTGCCGGCCTGGTCACCCCCAACAGCCTTCCCCTGCAGGCCTGGTTGTCCCCAACTGCCTTCTTCTGCAGGCCTGATCACCCCTAACTGCCTCTGCCTTGGCCCCACCACTATGGCTTTGTCCGGAAGTAAGTTGGATGTCTGGAAGATGGCCTGTTGACCCAGTCTAATTAGCATATTATCCTTTTATTGCTATAGATTATATAGGATAGGATTGCTTAAATGGGGGGGGGGGTGAGCCTTTTTCAGCAGGAGGAGATACTCTTTGCAGACAAAAATACATAATTCCTATATCTGGACTGATAGCCAGCCATATGCACTATACTGCCAAACCAGTTATTAAAAAATTGAACCACTTTCTTATACCTTACACCAAACAGCTGTTGCCCTTAAAACCCCTCCTCAGCTGCCACTTTAGGTTCTGCCTTCCTAGTTCATCCAGATTAGGTTCTGATTGGTCGGTTTCTATGCCAGAGTCAAAAGCTCCGCCTCCTAGGCAGCCATTGGCTCCTCGCAGTTCACCCAGATTTGGTTCTGATTGGTTGGTTTCTATGCCAGTCAGCATCAAAAGCTTCACCTCCTAGGCAGCCATTGGCTCTTCTGGGAAATCCAGAATGGCCTGCTGACAGCTGTCTCTCTCTTCGGGCTTATCTCTGGGCCTGATCTGCAGCCTCCGCAGTTGCTGCTGATCAGGCCCTGCCTCTCTCTTTCTCCAGGCCTTGCCAGGAGCCATGGCGGCTGCTGATCAGGACTTGCCTCTCTTCAGGCCTCTCTCTGGGCCTGATCCACAGCCACCGCCACTGCCGCCACAGCCACCGCCACTGCCGCCACAGCAGCAGCAGCGGTGGCAGCAGCAGCAGCAGCAGCTAGGTCATTAGGCCTCCAGCCTGGTCCTGGGTCATAGGCTAATGACTTTGCTGTGCCCACCTCTCCAGCCCGCCCGCCCACCTGCCGCCAGACTTGTGGGACGTGGGGGAGGGACCACGAGGTGCTCCATGCACTTCCTGGTGACCGGTGGGTCCTCTGTCTAGTCATTTAGGTCCTAACGGCCCTAGGCTATTATTAGTATAGATTGAAAAACAAGTCCTAAAAGTTACTTTTGGATCTACTATTCTTTCTTCCTCCTACTTTCTAACTTCAGACATGTTTCTAGCAAAGTCTCCCCCCCCCCCCCCCCCGCAAAAAAAAACAAAAACAAACCAAACAATGGTCTTTGTTAAGAACATTCTTCCATTAAAGTTTACATTGTATTAGCAATTAAACTGACAATAAATGCTTATCACATAGTTTATTCTCTTTTATCCTATCTAATGCAGTTTCTCTGAGGTGTGTTTAAAACATTTTTACTGGATACATGTTCTTTTTTCTTAAAAAAAGAAGTTATTGTTTTAACTTATTTAGTTATTATTTTTTGAAATCCTCACCCAAGGATATTTTTCCATTGATTTTTAAAAAAGTGGAAGAGAGAAGGAAAGACAGAGAGAAACATCCACGTGAGAGAAACACATGGATTGGTTGCCTCCTGCATGCACGCAACTGAAGTACCCTTGACCCGAATCAAACCCATAACCCTTTGGTCCGCAGGCTGACACTATCCATTGAGCCAAACTGGTTAGGGCTGAATACATGATCTTAAACATTCATTTAAATGTGTTACAGTCCAAACTTTTTGAGGTTTTCCTAACAGAAATTTTTTTCAATTGTCTGTATTTTATATCATTAATGTTATTTTTGGCTATATTTTACTTCTACTGTTAGAATATCAATGTTATACATTTTTATGCTTTTTAGAATAGTCTAGCGCCTCAAAGAAATTTTTTCCCCAGTGTACAAGCAGAAATCTGGAACTGTATACTCTGGTTAATTAATTTCTTTTTAAATTCCTCTGACGTGAAAACCCTAATGTCCTTTAACTCTCTGCTATAGTTTCATATTCTTTAGATCTTAAAAGTTTTTTTCCTACTAGGTTTCTAGTTAAGACCAGATTATTTTTATATTTAATATATTGTTATTTATTTTTTTTCCATTATTTCCTTCTAAACACATTTGTCAATGACATATTTTCACTCCTTGAATGTATTGCAGGAATTACATTCAAAATTTATGACAGACAAATAAGGGGACATTTAGCGTATGTTTAAAGAGAAATATCCTGATTTTTTAATGTTTTTGGTCAACCTATTTTAGCTTGAAATACACTCTACCACCCATTAATGAATGACACTGAACAATATCAGGTTTAACAAGGGTTAGCAATTTCTCAAATATACTTCAACATTCTCTCTTAAATTTCACATACTTGATAATTGTCTTCTCTGTCTTATTAACCACTTATACATCAATTCATGTGGTCTTTGCATCATTTAAACTGCTCTAGCCAAGGTCATCACTAGCTTCCCTCTTGTTTTAATCATTAAACAAACTTCAGAATTGATTTAACTCAAATTCTCTTCTACATATAAATTGTGAATTTATGAAAGTCTTTACAGCTTAATTTCTACCATCTCACCTTATCCTGAGTTTCTTCCTCTCACTTTATCTATATTTTTTCATTTTCCTTCTAGCAGCCCTTTCTTTTCTAATTTCTAGGGTTGTTGGTGCACCTGAAAGCTTTTTTTCTGGCAATATTCTCTTTCACTCTGCTCTCTCTCTAGGAGGTCCTAATAAATAAGGTGACTTCAAATAGGCTGATGATTCCTAAATTTATATCTGCAGGATTCTGACTTCCACATTAACTTGTTCTTGGACATCTAGATCAGACTTAGAGAATTTGAATTAGTGTAAATGTGTATTTCCTTTTTCCTATCTGAGAGTCCTTGAGCAATTTGATTAATTTCTTTATCTTGTGTTTCTTTTTTATTTGTATGTGTATGCATGCAAACTTCAGATAAAATAATATGTACATCTTAGGGTTATAATGAAAATTTAGATAATATAGATAAAATATGTATAGCCACATCTGAAATGAGGTGAACATTCATTACTATTCACAGTATTGGGCATCTTATTTTGTTATCTTATTATTTCCTATCAAGAGTCCTCCAAACGTGCACATTTCATGATTTTTAATATGGCACTCATGACTATTTTTCCTTCCCTGTCGATAATACGTCTCATATAAAAACATTATTTAGCATTCTTTTTTCTTTACTCCCATTTTCACTTTATCACCATGTCTTGCCATTTCTGTTATCTTTTTAATTTGTTCTTTTTTTCTTTAACATATTTTTATTAATTTCAGAGAGTAAGGGAGAGGAAAATAGAGATAGAAACATCAATGGTGAGAGAGAATCATTGATCTGCTGCTCCCTGCACATCCTCTACTGGGGACTGAGTCTGTACCAAACCAAAATCGTGACCTCTTGGTTCATAGGTTAATGCTCAACCACTGAGCCACCCTGGCTGTGCTGATTTGTTCCTTTTTTTCTCTCACTCAGAACTCTACATTTAGTCTCGGTGTCTTTATCTTATAGCTTAAATATTGTAAAAACATGTTAACATATGATTAACATATATCTTTGCTTTTCCAATTCATTATTTTAAAATCAATGCAATCTGAATCATTTTTTAAAAAAGCCCAGATGTGGTTATCTCTCCCCTATGTATTGTGGAAAACACTTTTGAACTGACATACATCCCATGTTATGTATTTTCTAGAAACTCTTGTTCTATCTCTCAGTTAAATGGAATATAATTCATTTTGACTTTAGGTAAGAATTGAGAAGAAGAGAAAAACTAATACATTCACGAGTTTTCAGTTTCAAATGCATTAAACATTTAGATTAATGAAATACTTCAGGCAATACATATTTCATTCAGAGTAATGACTAAGGACAAAGTTTCTCATCCTTAGAGAATTTGTAAACTTTCTTTAACGGGATAAGAGAGTTGGGGGATAGGCTAAAGGGTGTAGTGGTTCTGAATAAGATCTCTATATTTGGGGACCTTTGTTATCTTCTACTAATATGGAGCCCGAGTAGCAGAAGGAAAGAAAAATAAGAGAGATTTCTGCAGTTTCTTTTCCTTGTAGAGATGTAAGGGGAACAATAATAATAATTAAGTTGCTCATTGAAAATAGGCTAAAAAACCCTTAGAAAGTCACATAGTTTTCTCATTGTAAACATTGGTATAGAATTAGAAGGGTGTTCTTATGTCCAGCGTGACATGAAACTAAAGAAAAAAATTAGATACTTGATAAATTTTCCTGTACTGCAATTTGCCACAGGAATACTAAATGGGTCTTATAACTTATACAGAGAACTACTGGAACTTAAGAGTAACATGGGAAAGGGAAACAAATGATCCAGGACAATGAGCACATGAATAGATGTTCGAGGACCAGAAGAGATGATGGATACTGACACCTTTACTTCTTTACACAGTGGAACAACGTAGGTTCCAGAATTACCATGAACCTGGGTTGAGAGAGGCAGCACAGATATATGTAGATGATTCACTAGAGCGAGGTGGTGGAGTTAGGGAGGACTGATATTAAGTTAATAAAAAAATATTTTCTTTTCAGAGTGTAAATGGAGTTTTGTAACTGAAACATTAATTTTAATTCTTTCAATCATCCCTTTTTGCCCTCATTATAAAACTTAAGCTTCTTAGTCAGCATATGGAGATCTTTCTAATATTTTCAGTATCAGTTCACACAATTTCCCACATGTCTTGTTCTGTCCTACTAAGATACTTGCACTGGCTGCCTGCGAGAGATAGGATACCATAGTGATCAAGAGCACGACCTATAGAGTCAGGCTGCTGGTGTCATCTCTCTTGATTCAATTTGCTTTCCTAGACTTATCTACTAGCCATTTACATTAAAGGCGATGCTTAAAATTACCTGTGGAGAGACTCAGATGCTGCTCATATGGCGTTAATGATCTCTCCAATGGTAGTCTCTAACCTTCCTATCCCTCTTTTAAGTTTTGGTTTAGGTACTAATTCCACCAGGAATCTATCTATAACTTTTTAAGATAGAGGTAGCTTTTCCTTTGCTATTCCCATTGTAGCCTATGATTATTTTTTATTATTGCTCTTATGACTAAATTGTCAGGCTGTATTGACAAATTTTATTTTGACTTTATTGTGTTCCAAGCAGCAAGCTTACCTCCACGGGGCATAGTAGATGTTCCTTAAAAGTTTGTGGAAATAAAGGACTATCGTATTTGCCTTATTTTCTTTAAAATTTGTTTTAAAGGTATTTTCTTTAACATGACTTAGTAGGTCTTTAAAATGACTTTAAATATTTGTCTTAGTTTTTACTTGAGCTGATTGGTAAAAATGAACTAATTTTTAAAGACTGCCTTTAATATGATGTAGGTATGACTGAGTACTGCTTTCATGTGGACTGATGCCTAGTAAGAGAAAGTATACTTCCTGTGTTTCTTACACAGTCTCTGACTGTGAAGTTCTCATTTCTCTTTTCCTTTTTGGGTTCAGTTTCCTACATAATATGTAGTTCATGAAATTATTGTGATTGTTGATTGCGATAGTCCATGCAGAGTGCCTGTTAGATTATAAGTAAACGCCATTACCTCTACTTTCTCGCCTTCTTTCACCTCCTCTTTTTTTTTTCCTCTATAACCTGCTCTAGTATATATGATACTGTGTGAGGGCACTAATCAGTAACCACTACAGCTATTGTGTGTTTTTTTCTGCATTCTTTTTTTGTTACTGTTAATTCTCACCAGATGAAATTTTTTTCCATTAATTTTTGGACAGAGTGGGAGTGAGAGAGACATTGACAAGAGAGGGACACATCAATTGCTTGCCTCTGGCATGTGCCACATCTGTGGCCCTGGGTGAACCCGCAACCTAGGTACATGCCCTTCACCAGGATTCAAACCCGAAACCCTTCAATGTGTGGGCTGACGCTCTAACCACTTAGCAACACCAACCGAGGCACTTCCTGCATTCTTTATAAAGCTTATGAATTTTGGTGCCTCTGATTACCTGTTTATTGTTCTGTGAAGAAATTCTAAGGGCAGAGCTTAGAGACTGCAGTTTTGAACATGAGGCAATAGGTACTTCACATTTCTTTCTCAACCCCATTAACAATTACATGGACAGCTATTTCCTTTTGTAAATAAAGACTATATGTCTTTTTTTTTGTCTCTGCATTCCACGTAAGAAAAAGAATTTTCCATGAGAAATTTAATTAGTTTGGTATATTAATGGCTTCACTTATTTCTAGCAATCTCTCCCCCACAAGAAAGCTACAGTGGTGTTTTCCTAAGGTCAGATGAATAGAAGTCTGTGAATAGAATGCTGTTATTTGTTACTATCAAGACTGTAACATATAATGGCATTAGAGCGCTAGAGACCGAGAATAACCTGTGGTTTACAGGCATCTCTGCAGAAAAGGAGCACTAATCTAGGCTGAGGGGGAGAAATAATCAGCTGCTAATCAGGTACCTTTTTAGATAGGGTCATATAGGAATTGACCTTGTGAACCAAACTGAGAAAATTCTTAAGCTCTCAATACTTCACTGTGGCATTTTAACTCAGCGCATTGTTCCACATTCCTAAACTCTCCTCCCTTTCCAATCACCAATACCAAAAATTTAAGTGGTACCAAATCACTTAAATACAAGGTTGTTTTTTAGAAGATTTTGAAAGATGATTTCTGATTTTTCTTGGAAAAGACTTTTACACAGTGAAGGAAGATTAAGATGACTTTTATTATCTCAGGCTCTTATGGATGTACAGGGGCCTTCTGTGTGGATAAGTAAAGGGCCCTTCATGACCAAATTCAATTTTGGTATTCTGTGATACAAAAATTTAAGTGAATGTTCTGGTAGACCACTTTCATTCAGGTGAATTTTCGATATTTAAAAGAATATTTGCAATTAAAATGAGCTCATTAATCACTAATAACATTTCTGAAAATAATGGAAGATATTACAGTTTATATATATATATATATATATATATATATATATATAGCCTCTTGCTATGAATACTCATGAATTCCTTCAGAATGTATTTATTGAAAACCTATGATATGACAGGTAGTGCTGTAGATATTAAGGATAAAAAGAGTGAATAGGGCCGAAACCGGTTTGGCTCAGTGGATAGAGCGTCGGCCTGCGGACTGAAAGGTCCCAGGTTCGATTCCGGTCAAGGGCATGTACCTGGGTTGTGGGCACATCCCCAGTAGGAGGTGTGCAGGAGGCAGCTGATCGATGTTTCTACTCTCTATCTCTCTCCCTTCCTCTCTGTAAAAAATCAATAAAATATATTTAAAAAAAAAAAAAAAAAAAAAAAACAAAAGAGTGAATAGGTACCGACTCATCTCTAATGATACATGTAATAAATATTTCAAATGAGTATAATCCCTTCAGATTTTTTTATAATACAAACTAACATTTAGAAATAACTATTTTATTTTTCAGAGACACCCGATATTGCCATCTCTGATTTGTAAATAGATTAAGTCTTATATTTTCCAGAGACTAAGGAACTAAAATTTTTAATGAAGAAGGAAACTGAATTGCCAAACATACATACTTACTCTTATGAAAGGTAATCCTGGCTTCAGTTGATTCAGTCATCCTGGTAGTCCCAAAGGTGAAATGAAAGTATAATTGGGGTCAGTTAATGTGGCCAAATGCTCCTCTCATGAAGACATACACATTCACGGATAATATTTTTCTAGTGGAAAGTGCCAAAAGACTCTTCCTAAAGGTTCTATTGCAATTCAAACCTAGGGAACAATTTGTTATATCTGAAAGCTGAAATAAAAAGTCATGTATTTTAAATGTCTGAGAAATATAAGGCTGTTTTCTAGAAGATTTTGAAAGATAATTTCTGATTTTTCCTGGGAAAAGATTTGTACACAGTGAAAGAAGATTAAGATGAATTTTATAATCTCAGACGCTTATGGATGTACAGGGGCCCTCTGTGTGGATAAGGAAAGGGCCCTTCATGACCAAGTTCAAACATGACTAATGATGTTAATATACACTGAATTTTGGCAAAATACTAGAGGGAGCAGTGGGAATAGTGTCCTTGGAGACAATAAGATGCAATAATTTTAAGAGACACATTCCAAGTGCAGTACAATAATTGTATGATGAAAGATAACAAAGTATTAACAAAAGACAAAATTGCTTTGTCTGCGTTTTCTATGAAGAAAAACAACACCCAAACAAACCTTAAAAGTAGTATAAACACAGCTTCTAATCCTACAATTGTACCTACTTTCTCAGGGTAAAAATATATGTTTGTATCATAATTTTCTGTATTGTACTCTTTTTATGTGTACGCCATTATCTAATAAAGCTTCCAATATTTCACTATCAAAACTTATATATTAAAAATCTCATTTTTAATAAACATCATTGATTTTTTCTATTTAAATGATCAGAAGAGCAATTTTTGATGCAAAGCCCTCTTACATATTAGAATTTTGAAGTTTATTGCCACATTTTGCTTCCAATGTGAAATACCACATTATATGCACACCATGTTTGGGTCTCTGTGTCACTATTGGCATTGTGGGGTCTGAAGGAATCCCACCCTTATTCCTTGCTTGAGTTTGAGTCAACAAGAGAGTAAAAAGTAGGCAAGTAAATGGAGATTAAAATACCAGTTTTATCTGCCTGGCACTGGCACAAGAATAGACATATAGACCATGGAACAGAACAGAGAACTCATAGATCAAGCCATTATGCTCAATTAATATTTGACAAAGGAGGCAAGAGCATATAATGGAGTCAAGACAGTCTCTTCAATAAATGGTGCTGGGAAAATTGGACATATACATGCAAAAAAATGAAACTAGACCACCAACTTACACCATACACAAAAATAAACTCAAAATGGATAAAGGACTTAAACATAAGACAGGAAACTATAAAAATCCTAGAAGAAGCCATAGGCAGCAAAATAGCAGACATTTGTCATAGCAATATCTTTACCAATACAGCTCCTAGGGCAATGGAAACTAAGGAGAAAATAAACAAACGGGACTACATCAAAATTAAAAGCTTCTGCATAGCAAAAGAAACCATCAACAAATCAACAAGAAAGCCCACCGCATGGGAGAACATATTTGTCAATGTTATCACAGATAAGGGTTTAATATCCAACATTTATAGAGAATTCATACAACTTAACAAAAAGAAGATAAACAATCCAATCAAAAAATGGGCAAAGGACCTAAATAGACACCTTTCAAAAGAAGACATACAGAAGGCCATGAGACATGAAAACATGCTCAAAGTCACTAATTATCTGAGAGATGCAAATCAAAACAACAATGAGGTACCATCTCACGCCTGTCAGAATGGTTATCATCAAAAAATCAACAAACGCCAAGTGCTGGCGAAGATGTGGAGAAGAAGGTACCCTCTTGCACTGCTGGCGGGAATGCAGACTGGTACAGCCACTGTGGAAGACAGTATGGAGTTTCCTCAAAAAGTTGAGAATGGAACTCCCATTTGACCCAGTAATCCCACTTCTAGGACTATATCCCAAGAAAGCAGAAACACCAATCAGAAAGGACTTATGCACTCCTATGTTCATAGCAGCACAATTTACTATAGGTAAAATTTGGAAACAGACTAAGGGCCCATCAGCAGATGAGTGGATTAGAAAACTGTGGTACATCTACACAATGGAATACTATGCTGCTAAAAAAAGGAGGAACATTTACCATTTGCAACAGCATGGATGGAACAGGAGAGCATTATGCTAAGTGAAATAAGCCAGTCAGAGAAAGATAAATATCACATGATCTCACTCATATGTGGGATATAATGAACAACATAAACTGATGAACAAAAATAGAACCAGAGTCATAGAAGCATCAAACAGACTATCAAACCTATAAGGGAAGGAAGGTGGGGGGTGAGGGAATAAGAGATCAACCAAAGGATTTACACTGAGTGGCCAGATTATTATGACCACCCCATCAGCACAATGAAGTGAATTAGTTATGCAAATAATAATAATAATAATAATAATAATAAAACATTGAGAGTATTTGCTTAGGAAGTTTTCAATATTCAGTATTTTTAGAAGTGTCAATGAAGTACTGATGGGGTGGTCATAATAATCTGGCCAGTCATAATAATCTGACCACTCAGTGTATATGCATGCATATGAGTATAACCAATGGACACAGATGGGTGTGGGAGTGAGGAATGTGCTGGGGGGTGGGGGTGGCTGGAGGTGGTCAATGGGGGAAAAAGGAAACTTACGTAATACTTTAAACAATAAAGAATTTAAATTTAAAAATCAAAATCAAAAATAAAATGTAAAAATTAAAGCTCAATCTCTACTGAAAAAAAAGAGTATTATGATTTGAGAGACTTAAGTGTTGGACAACATTTAGGCAATCTTAATGTTTTTCTATTTTTCAATTCATTCTTTATCAAATTTATTGGGGTGACATTGGTTAATAAAATTATATAGTTTCAGGTAAAAAGAATTACCAGTTTTATTATAGCTAGAAGTATTTAAAACATGGCTTTGAACATCCTGATAAGAAACTCCTGAGTTAGTCATATCTCTCAGATAGACAGTGCTAGAACCCCAACTCTACCCCACCACTTGGGGCAGACCCTTTTATTTCATGAATTTGAACAGTCTGACATCTGTCTGTAGAAAATACAATGTAAATCAGGAGAGGGAATAGGAATATCATACAGCCATATACTAGTTCAAAATCCATCTGTCAGATAAGCCTGCTTTCCATCCCAGGAGCAGGATAGTAGGAGAGTGGCCAGGAGATTGCACAAATAAATTATTGATAGAAATCCTCCAAATTTTAGAAATAAATCAGAATGACTGTCGTTACCATGTCATGATTTGATGGGCCATCCAATAATTATATAATTATGCAGGAAAATGCACAGGCATTTGACTTGGCTATGTACTTTTGCCTAAACTCCAGCCACTGTGAAGTGAAACTGTAAAACTGTGGCTGTAGATTTGTGTTCAGTAGAAAATGTATCCTAAAGGTCACAGTTTAATGGCACTATTGGATATTAGCCAGTTCAATATCTATCAGATACTGAACAGCAGTCTTCTAATTATATAATGTTATTCCTCAAAATCTTCTTTGAGCGGTACCATTTTACTGGTTAATGTCAAATTACTTGAATAAAATATTTTGCATGTGTTAATTGAATAACTGTATGAATCATGTATTTTTAACTTTTTGAAATTTCTTCTTTTTTTATTGTCTAAAGTTTTACATATGTCTCATTTTTCCCCAATTGACCCCACCTCCTCATTCCCATCCCGGGCAAGCCCCAACAGCCCCAGTGTCTGTGTCCATTGGTTATGCTAATATGCATGCATACAAGTCCTTTGGTTGCTCTCTAAACCCCTTCCCCTACCATTTGTCTCTGGATCTATTCTTGTTCATCAAATCATGTTGATCATTATATCCCAAATATGAATGAGATCATATGATATTTATCTTTCTCTGACTGGCTTATTTCACTTAGCATAATGCTCTCCTGTTCCATCCTTGCTGCTGCAAATGGTAAACATTCCTTCTTTAATATAACAGCATAGTATTCCATTGTGTAGATGTACCACAGTTTTTTTAATCCATTCATCTGCTCTTGGGCACTTAAGTTGTTTCCAAAACTTAGATATTGTAAATTCTGCTGCTATGAACATAGGAGTGCATATATCCTTTCTGATTGGTGTTTCTGGTTTCTTGGGATATATTCCTAGAAGTGGGATTACTGGGTCAAATGGGAGTTCCATTCTCAACTTTTTGAGGAAACTTCATACTATCTTCCACAGTGGCTGTACCAGTCTGCATTCCCACCTGCAGTGCATGAGGGTTCCTTTTTCTCCACATCTTCGCCAGCACTTGGTGTTTGCTGATTTTTTGATGATAGCCATTCTGACAGGCGTGAGATGGTATCTCATTGTTCTTTTGATTTGCATCTTTGATTTGACTTTGAGCACATTTTCATATATCTCTGGGCTTTCTGTATGTCCTCTTTCAATATGTGTCTATTTAGATCCTTTGCCCATTTTTGATTGGATCATTTATCTTCCTTTTGTTAAGTTGTATGAGTTCTCTGTAAATTTTGGAGATTAAACTCTTATCAGAAATATCATTGGCAAATATGTTCTTTCATGCAGTGGGCTTTCTTGTTGTTTTGTTAATGGTTTCTTTTGCTGTGCAGAAGCTTTTAATTTTGATGTAGTCCCATTTGTTTATTTTCTCCTTAGTCTCCATTGTCCTAGGAGCTGTGTCTGTAAAGATATTGCTACAACATATGTCTTCTATTTTGCTGCCTATGGAGTCTTGTAGAATTTTTATGGTTTCCCATCTTACATTCAAGTCCTCTATCCATTTTGAGTTTGTATTTGTGTATGGTATAAGTTGGTGATCTAGTTTCATTTTCTTTGCATGTATCTGACCAAATTTCCCAGCACCATTTATTGAAGAGACTGTCTTGACTCCATTGTATGCTCTTGCCTCCTTTGTCAAATATTAATTGAGCATAATGGTTTAGGTTGATTTCTGGGTTCTCTGTTCTGTTCCATTGGTCTATATGTCTCTTTTTGTGTCAGTACCATGCAGTTTTGAGAACAGTGGCTTGGTAATATAGCTTGATATCCGGTATTGTGATCTCTCCAACTTTATTATTCTTTCTCAGTTTAGCTGTGGCTATTTGTTTTTTTTTTTTTTTATTCCAGATGAATTTTTGGAGAGTTTGTTCTAGATCTATGTAATATGCCGTTGGTATTTTAATATGGATTGCATTGAATCTCTGTAGATTGCTTTGGGTAGTATGGACATTTTAATGATGTTGATTCTACCAATCAATGAAGATGGTATATTCTTCCATTTGTTTATGTCTTCTATCTCTTTTTTCAATGTCCTGTAGTTTTCTGAGTACAGGTCTTTTAAATCCTTAGTTAAGTTTATTCCTAGGTATCTTAATTTTTTTTGGTGCAATGGCAAATGGGATTTTTTTTCCCTTTCTCTTTCTGTGAGTTCATTATTGGTGTGTAATAAAGCCATATTTTTGGGTGTTAATTTTGTATCCTGCAATATTGCCAAATTAATTTATTAGGTCTAGTAGTTTTTTTATGGAGTCTTTGGAGTTTTCTATGTATAGTATCATGTCATCTGCGAATAAGGACAGTTTTACTTCTTCTTTTCCAATTTGGATGCCTTTTATTTCTTCTTCTTGTCAGATTGCTATGGCTAGCACTTCCAGTACTATGTCTAACTGGAGTGGTGAAAGTGGGCATCCCTGTCTTGTTCCTGTTATTAGGGGAAATGAATTTAGTTTTTGCCCATTGAGTATGATGTTGGCTGTAGGTTTGTCATATATGGCTTTCATTATGTTGAGGTATGATCCCTCTAGTCCCACTTTGTTGAGAGTTTTTAATCAAGAAAGGGTGTTGGATTTTGTCAAATGCTTTTTCTGCATTGATTGGTATGATTATGTGATTTTTGTCTCAGTTTGTTTATGTAGTGTATCACATTTATTGATTTGCGGATATTGTACCATCCTTGCATCCCCAGAATAAATCCCACATGGTCATGGTGTATGATATTTCTAAGGTATTGCAAAATCCGATTTGCTAGAATTTTCTAGAGGATTTTAGCATCTATGTTCATCTAGGATTTTGGCCTGTAGTGTCTTTTTTGATTTTGGGATTAGGGTAATGCTGGCTTCATAGAAAGAGCTTAGACGTGTGCCTTCCACTTGAATTTTTGGAATAGTCTGAGGAGGATAGGTTATAGTTCTTTTAATGCATGGTAGAACTCCCCTGTAAAGCTGTCTGGACCAGGGCTTTTGTTTGCTGGAAGATTTTTGATCACTGTTTCAATATATTTGGTAGTTATTGGCCTAGTCAGGTTTTTTGTTTATTCTTGATTGAGTTTTGGGAGTTTGTATTTTTCTGAGAATATTTCCATTTCATCTAGGTTGTCCATTTTGTTGGAATAGAGTTGTTCATAGTATTTTTTCATAATCACTTTTATTTCAGTGTGATTGGTTGTTATTCATATTTTTCATTTCTGATTTTGTTTATTTGGGTCCTCTCTCTTTGCTTCTTGGTGAGCCTGGCTAGAGGTTCATCAATCTTGGTTTTATTTTGTATTATTTTTTTAGTCTTTATGTCGTTTATCTCCGCTCTGATCTTTATTATTTCCTTCCTTCTGTTTACCCTGGGCTTTTCTTGTTGCTCTCTTTTAAGCTCTTGGAGTTGTAGGGTTAGATAATTTATTACCATTGTTTTCTGTTTTTTGAGATAGGCCTGTAGAGCTGTGAACTTCCCACTCAAGATTGCTTTCACTATGTCCCATAGATCATGGATTGTTGTGTTTTCACTGTCGTTTGTTGCCATGATGCTTTTTATTTCTTCTTTGATCTCCTTGGTACCCCAGTCATTGTTTAATTGCATGCTATTTTGCCTCCAGGTTTTTGATTTTTTTAATAGTTTTTATTGTAGTTGATTTCTAGTTTTATGCCATTGTGAGAAGATGCTTGATATGGTTTATATCTTCTTGAATTTGAAGAGACTTTCCCTCTGTCCCAATATGTGGTCTATCATTGAAAATGACCCATGTGCACTTGAGAAGAATGTATATTCTGTGGCTTTGGGGTGAATTGTTCAGATGATGTCAAATAATTCGATCTGTACTAATGAGTTATTTAGGATTGATGTTTCTTTGCTGATTTTTTGTTTAGAGGGTTTTTCAAGTGGTGTTAGTGGGGTATTAAAGTCCCCTACTATGACTGTATTGCTGTCAGTCTCTCCTTTGATATCCTTCAGAAGTTTTTTTATGTATTTGGGTGCTCCTGTATTGGGTGCATATATGTTTACCAGAGTTATATCTTCTTGTTGAACTGCTCCCTTTAGTATTATGATGTGGCCTTCCTTATCTCTTGTTATGGCCTTCACTTTGAGGTCTAATTTGTCATATATAAGTATTGCTACCCCAGCTTATTTTTCATTTCCATTCATCTGGAAAACAGTCTGTGTGAGTCCTTTGTTCTGAGATGGGTTTCCTTTAGACAGCAGATATATGGGTCATCTTTTCTTATCCACTCAGCTGTCCTATGTCTTTTGATTGGAGCATTTAATCCATTTAAATTTAAAGTGATTATTGATAGGTACTTGTTTGTCGCCATTTTTATTCTTTATGCTGATTGTCCTTCTTCCCTTCGTATTTCTTCTTTTTACAGCAGATCCTTTAGCATTTCTTGCATTGCTGGTTTGGTGGTCATAAACTTCCTTAGTCATTTTTCATCTGTGAAACTGCTGATTTCACCCTCAATTTTGAATGATAGCCTTGCTGGGTACAGTATTCTTGGATTCAGACCCTTCCTTTGCATGACTTTGTATATGTCATTCCATTCTCTTCTGGCCTGATGTGTTTCTGTTGAGAAATCAGTCAAGAGTCTGATGGGTGATCCTTTGTAGGTAACTTTCTGTCTCTCTGACAGCCTTTAAGATTTTTACTTTGTTGTTGGTATTTGCCAATTGAACTATAATGTGTCTTGGGTTGGTCTTTTAGTGTTCATGTTGTTTGGGACTCTGTTAGCTTCTTGGACTTGTGTGAGATTTTTCTTCCCTATATCAGGGAAGTTTTCTGTCATTATTTCTTCAAACAGGTTTCTTTTCCTTGTTTAGTTTTCTCTCCTTTAGGTACCTCTATTATGTGGATGTTGTTTCATTTAATGTTGCCCCAAAGTTCCCTTAGGCCAGTGGTTCTCAACCTGTGGGTCACGACCCCTTTGTGGGTCGAATGACCCTTTCACAGGGGTCGCCTAAATACATCCTGCATATCAGATATTTACATTACAATTCATAACAGTAGGAAAATTACAGTTATAAAGTAGCATTGAAAATAATTGTTATGGTTGGGGGTCACCACAACATGAGGAACTGTATTAAAGGGTTGCGGCATTAGGAAGGATGAGAACTACTGCCTTAGGCTTTCCTGTTTTTTAAGTTTTTTTCTAGATGCTGCTCTGCTTGAGTATTTTTTCCTACCTTGTCTTCTAGCTCACTGATGCAGTCCTCTGCTTCTTCTAGTCTACTGTTGATGTTTTCTATTAAGTTCTTTCTTTCAGTTATGTCATTTTTCTTTTCTTCTTGGTTCTTCTTCATTTCCTCTTGGTGCTTACACATATTGTTGAATTTGTCTTCCATCCTTTTCAGCGACCTTATGACCATTGCTCTGAATTCTTTCTCTGACATATTGATTGTCTCCATTTCTTTTACTTCCTTTTCTGGTGATGTCTTCTTTTCTTTTGTATGCAGGATGTTTCTTTGTCTCCCCATGATCCCTCCTCTCATGGTGTCTGGTTATATAGCTCTCTCTCTCCTGCGTTGACTTAAAGGCACAAAATACAACACAAGGCACGCACCCAAGGTTGTGCCACCACAGAAAAGAGAATTTGGGGATAAAAAGAAAAGAGTGGAAAAATTATATTGTATTAAGTGTGGCAGGGAAAACAAAATCTAAATACTATAATAGAAGTGTCAGAGATGAAAGAAAATTAAGAAAATATATATGAAAATCTTCCTCCTGTCAGAGTCTGGGCCGTGCTGAGGGACCAGCCCACCCATGCGCTCCTCAAAATAGCATGAGACCCAGACCTGGCCAGCCCCACCCCTGTCAAGCCCCGCCAGGTAGGGGGCACAGTCTCAGGTCCCCAGGCCTGGTGCTGGGCGAGGGACGCAGCCTCAGGTCCCCTGTCAAGCCCTGCCAGGTGGGGGCGCAGCCTTAGGTCCTCCAGTGCATGCCAAGCTTGGGCATGGCCTGAGGTCCCCCAGCCTGGTCATGGGGCAGGGAGCACGGCCTGAGGTCCCCCATCAAGCCCCACCTGGTGCCAGGTATGGCTTGAAGTCATGACCTGAGGTTCTCTGGCCTGGGCCGAGGTGGGGGTCACACCTTGAGGTCCCCCATCAAGCCCCGCCGGCCAGGGGGTTCAGCCTCAGGTACCCGCTCTGCCCCACCCGGCCCAGCGCTATGCAACCTCAGGTCTCTGATGATTGCTTGTTACGGTTAGTTACAGGAACCCCACCTTCACTGTGGGCACAGCCATCTTGTGATGGCATTATGGCATGAGGGTCAATTTTTATATTACCTCTTTATTATATAGGATTTGTTTTTCTGCAAGAATATGTCATTATGTTTCTCTGAAGAGGACATACAGATGGCCAATAGACATATGAATATTCCTTCAACATCACTAGTCATCAGAGAAATGCCAACTAAAACCACAATGAGATATTACCTCACATTTGTCAGAATGACTATCATCAATAAATCAACAAAGAAGTGTTGGCGAGAATGTGAAGAAAAGAGAACTCTAGTGCATTGTTGGTAGGTTTTCAAACTGATGCAGCCACTTGGGAAAACATTGTGGATGCTCCATAAAAAATAAAAAATATAACTACTCTATGAACTAGCAATTGCATTTCTGGGTATTTATCCAAAACACTAATTTGAAAAGATATATGCATTTGTTATTCATAAGAGCCATTACATGAAAACAGCCAAAGTGCCCACCAAGACAATTGGATGAAAAATGTATATGTATAATGGAATTTTACTCAGCCATAAAAAGAATGAAATTTTACCATTTGTGACAAGCTGGATGGACTTATAGGCTATTATTTTAAGTAAAATAAGTCAGACAGAGAAACACAAATAGCAATACTTTACTTATATATAGAGTATAAAGAACAAAATACAGAAACAGACTCATAAAGACAGAGAACAAACTGATGGTTGCCAGAGGGAAGAGGGGTTGGGAGTTGGGTGAAAAAGGTGAAGGAAGTCGAATAAGTACAATTGATAGTTACAAAGTAGTCACAGGGATGGAAAGTACAGCACAGTGAAAATAGTTAATAATATTGTAATACCTATGCATGGAGCCAGGTGGGTACTAGACTTATTGGGAGGATCTATTCATACATTACATAAATGTCTAACCACTATGCTGTACATTTGAAACTAAAATAAGATTGAATGCCAACTATAGCTGAAAAACAAGAATACATGTCATTATGTTTCTTAGTTATAAAGAACACTATTATTTCTTCTTTTGTAGGTATAGTGATGATGAATTCACTTAGATTTTGTGTTTGGAAATTTCTGTTTCACTTTTAGTAATATATTGCTGTATAAGACATTTACAATAAGGGCACAAATTAAATTCTACCTATTAATTAACCATATAACCACTACACAGAACAAAGTATAGACTATTACCAGCAATTAAGACAACTCCCTCTTACTCTGTCAGTCAAGATTCAACGAAAAGTAGCCACTGTTTTAACTTTTATTATTATACTAGAGGCCCAGTGCATAAAATTCATGCATGGGGATGGGGGGGAGTGTCCCTCAGCCTGGCCTGCACACTCTTCAATCCAGGACCCCTCAGGGGATGTCCGACTGCCGGTTTAGGCCTGATCTCACAGTCAGACATCCCTCTCACAATCCAGGACCACTGGCTCCTCACCACTCACCTGCCTGCCATCCTGGTCTCCCCCAACTGCCCTCCCCTGCCAGCCTGGTTGTCTGCAACTGCCCTCCCCTGCCAGCATGATCGCCCCTAATTCCCTGCCAGCCTGAATTTGCCCCTAACTGCCTCTGCCTCGACCCCCGCCACCATGGCTTTGTCTGGAAGGAAGTCAGATGTCCAGAAGATGGCAGGTCGACCCTGTCTAATTAGCATATTACCCTTTTATTAGCATAGATACAAGACTCTGGCTTGTGTCTGAGCTTCATGTGAAGGAATTAATACACTATATATTTGCATCAATCTTCTTTTGTTTGTGACACCCAAAAACTTATGACATATAGCAGCAGCTTTTTTATTTTCAATATTGTACAACATCTCAATGTAACTATATGCCAGTTTATTTGTACTCCATCCACTGAGCCAAACCGGTTTCGGCTGCTTATTTTCAATAGTACAGATAAGACTATCTTATTTATGATTTTTGTTTACACATGCAGACATTGCTGGTGATAACATACCTAAATTAAAAAAACTTTATTTATGAAAGAGAGAGAGAGAGAGGACATCAATTTGTTTTTCCACTTATTTATGCATTCATTGGTTGATTCTTGTATGTACCCTAACCCGGGATTGAACCCACAACTTTGGAATATCATAACAACACTCCAACCAACTGAGGTACATCTCAAAACATTCCTTCTCTGATCTCCTTCAATTACTGATCTGCTTTCTGTCACTATAAATTTGATTTTCCTGTTGTAGACTAATAAATGTATGGAATACAGCATGTACTATTTTGTATCAAAATATTTCACTCAGCATAATGTTTTTGAAATTTTCTATTTTATTTGTTCTAACAGTTTATTCCATTTTGTATGTAGCTGAGTAGTTTTCTAATATATGTATATACCAAAATATGTTTCCCTATTCAATTTTTAAATTTATCTTTATTGTTGAAAGTATTACATATATCCCCTTTTTTATCCCATTGACTCTATCAACCTGGCCCCCATCACCCCCTATACCTCTCTCCGCTCTGGCCTTCACCACACTATTGTCTCTGTCCATGGATTATGCATACTAGTATATGCATAAAAGTTTTTGGTTAATTGCTCTTCCAACACCCCCACCCTCACCTTCCATCTGAGATTCATCAGTCTGTTTCATGTTTCTATGTCTCTGGATCTATTTTGTTCATCAGTTTATTTTGTTCATTAGATTTCACATATGAGAGAGATTATGTGATACTTCTCTTTCTCTGACTGGCTTATTTTGCTTATCACAATACTGTCCAGGTCCCTCCATGCTGTTGCAAATGGTAAGAGTTTTTTCTTTTTTACAGCTGCATAACATTCCATTGTATAAATGTATTACAGCTTTTTTTTAATCCAATAATCTGCTGATGGGCTGTTTCCAAATCTTAGCTATAGTAAATTGTGCTCCTATGAACATATCGGTGCATATATTCTTTCTGACTGGTGTTTCTGAACTCCCATTTGACCCAGTGATCCCACTTCTAGGAGTAACTGATTTTTAAACAAGATTTAAATCAGTTGAAAACTGTACGTTTCTATAGTCATTTATCTGATGTTGTGTTTGTTGTATAAGAGCAATGTTTGGGCTGCCATTCAACTCTGTGAATTCTGATAGTTGACTTGAAGGTTTCTTAAGAAATTTTCTTAATATTGATGTAAGTTTGCACACTGAGAGATGATAACTAGAATTAGTGGGGCAATCACATTGTAAAGTATACACATATCAAATCACTATATTGTACACCTAAACTTAATATAGCTAATATAATGTTGAATATTAACTATACTTAAATTTTTTAAAATTTATAATTTAAGAATATTTAAAAAAAAATTTTCTTCATATTTAAATACCAATAGCAAGTCTTTTAAAACTTCCTTTTGACAAATTTTATTTGGATCAAGATAAAGTCATCAGGGAATTTGTTTCATAATAATTTGCATATAATATATGTAACCAATCCACTTTACTTAACTTGAGCAGAATCTTTTATATCAATACAGTCAAAAGTTTCAGATATTTTAAATATATTTTATTGATTTTTTTTACAGAGAGGAAGGGAGAGAGATAGAGAGCAAGAAACATCGATGAGAGAGAAACATCGATCAGCTGCCTCCAGCACACCCACCACTGGGGATGTGCCCGCAACCAAGGCACATGCCCCCGGCCGGAATCGAACCTGGGACCCTTCAGTCTGCAGGCCAATGCTCTATCCACTGAGCCAAACCAGTTAGAGCAAAAGTTTCCGATATTTCAATTCTCCTGAATAGGTCCTCATGCCATAAAATTAATGTGCCATCATAGGTTTGCTTTTCCCATTTTCTAAGCAACAACTATAACAAAAACACTTTCTTAAAATTCAATATTTTAGTAATATACAGTTAAAACTCATAAATAATTTAATAATATACAGTTAAAACTCTTATTTAAATTGAATTTCTTTGCAACATTAAAATCTAATATTGGGCCTATTATTATTATTATTACTATTTTAGTAATAGTGAAAAAAAAGTTTCTTACTAAAGACCAGAAGGTTTTCCTATATTGTCTTTAGCAGGGGTCCTCAAACTACGGCCCGCGGGCCATATGCAAATACAAATATTGTATTTGTTCCCATTTTGTTTTTTTACTTCAAAATAAGATATGTGCAGTGTGCATAGGAATTTGTTCATAGTTTCTTTTTTAAACTATAGTCCGGCCCTCCAATGGTCTGAGGGACAGTGAACTGGCCCCCTGTTTATAAAGTTTGAGGACCCCTGGTCTTTAGACTATGAAACAATTCATATTTTTGTTTCATATTTCCCAGATTAAAAAAAGAAACAGCTGAGTGGAATTTCCGTTATTGGCACATAAATTGTACTTTCTGAATATGTCTTTAGGGGAATATTGTTTGCTATAGGTTCCCTTGAGTCCTTATTGAGCCAAAAGATAAAATTTAGTTTGAATCATGGGATATGTTAAATTTCTGTACTTAAACATATTTCTTCTTAGATTTTAATCACCTGTGACATAACACTTCCAGTTAAAGACTAAGAAGAACTTAGTGAAAATTTAACCAAACTGGAAGGGATGGTAGAGATACATCCATGTTCTTTAGTATCTGAATAATGAGATATGTTGTGAGTGTGAACTTAAGTGAATAATGGAAAATACTTTGAAAAAGAAAGAAAACACATTTCACTTTTTATTTGAATCCTTCTGAAGAAAACATTGATTTTTGCAAAACATCCTTTTAATAATTGAATGAAGTCCTGAAATGATTATCATCACTCTTAATTTAGTTTATATATTCTACTATATATCATAACAAAAAAGGAAATCCCAATGTGCCGTGTGTAAGGTAAGTCAAATTTTAACATGTCTTTTTAAAAATCAGAACTTAGGAAAATATTTTGGAAGTACAAGATAATTGAACTTGTCTTTAAATTGTCTTATTGATCCATTAT